>NC_061116.1:82203661-82486559 GCF_002878395.1 Capsicum annuum | reverse complement strand
TTAAAATAGGCACGCCTTTTAACATTAGACACATTTCTTAAACACATTTTTAAATATTCATCTCAATTAAGAATGCGGCGTACACATCTTTTTGAGATATTTTAAATTCAATGATGCAATAATGCACCTTGGCAAATATTTTTTCTAAAAACTTGACACTTACCGTTTTGTTTAATATAAAATATATAGATAGATTTTAGATAATGAAAAAAAAGAGTGAATTTAGGCCCAAACATTTATTTAAAAATAGTTTAAGTAGAAATAAGTCAATAAAAACGACCGTGCTAGAACCACGGGACTCGAGGGGTGCCTCATACCTTCCCCTCGGTCAACAGAATTATTTACCCGATCTTCTATTTTTGCAGACCAATAAAGAGTCATTTTCTTTTGATTAGGGATTCAATAAGGTGACTTGGAACACCGTAACTCAATTACAAGTGGCGAATCTGAAAATGATAAAAACTAATCCCTATTCAATACCGTCACTTTAATTAGAAACACCCTTCGACTTCGATTTCTTTGAGAGAAAAAAGGGGTGTGACAATCAGACCCAGTGTTTCCTCGTGGGGTGCACCAGTTTTATTCTTGCGCAAGAAAGACGGTTCACTCAGAATGTGTATTAACTATCGTCAGCTCAATAAAGTCACGGTCAAGAATAAGTATCCTCTTACCAGAATTGATGATTTATTTGACCAACTTCAGGGTGTCAGCTATTTCTCTAAGATAGACTTCAGATACGGCTATTATCAACTCAGAGTTAGAGAATGTGACATTCCAAAAGCAACCTTCCATACTGGGTATGGTCACTTAGAATTCCTAGTTATGTCCTTTGGTCTTACCAATGCCCCAACAACTTTCATGGACTTGATGAACCATGTGTTCAAGCAGTACTTGTACATGTTCGTCATAGTCTTCATAGATGATATTCTGGTCTATTCTCGTAGTGAGCATGATCATGCAGACCATCTCAGAATCGTACTTCAGACTCTTAGAGATCATCAGTTGTTCGCCAAATTCAGTTAGTAAGAATTTACGTTTAGGTCAGTAGCATTCTGTAACCATATAATTTTGGGTAATGGCATTATAGTAGATCCTCAAAAGACTAAAGCAGTAAGAAACTGGCCTTGCCCTATCTCTCCATCAGAGATCAGGAGTTTTTCAGGTTTGGCCAGCTATTACAGATAGTTTGTTGAGGGATTTTCTTCTATTGCATCCCTTATGTGCAGATTGACTCAGAAGAAAGTCAAGTTTCAGTGTTCAGTTCCTTGCGAGAAGAGTTTTCAGGAGTTGAAGACTCGACTCACCTCAGCCCCAGTCTTAGCTCTTCCAGATAGTTCAGATGGGTTCGTGGTGTATTATGATGCATTTAGAGTAGGTTTGGGTTGTGTCCTCATGCAGCATGGTAAGGTCATCTACGCCTCCAGACAACTCAAACCCATGAGAAGAATTATCCGGCTTAAGATCTTGAGTTAGCAGCCATAGTATTTGCCTTAAATATTTGGAGGCATTATCGATACGGCATTCATGTGGATGTGTTCACAGATCATAAGAGCTTTCAGTATGTCTTTTCTCATAAATATCTCAATCTTCGTCAGAGAAGGTGGTTAGAGCTCTTGAAAAATTACAACATGAGTATCCATTATCATCCGAGCAAGGCCAATGTAGTGGCCGACACTTTCAGTAGACTGCCTATGGGTAGTGTTGCTCACATTGAGAACAGTAAAAGAAAGCTAGCTCAGGAAGTCCATCAGCTTGCCAGACTAGGTATTCGCTTAGTCGATACAGAGGAGGGTGACATATGGGTTCAGGGAAGTTCAGAATCATCTCTAGTTTTCGAGGTGAAAGAAAAACAAGATAGAGACCCCAACCTTGTCAAATTGAAAGAGTCAGTTAAGGATCAAAAAGTGGAGGTTTTCTCCCAAGAAGGAGATGGTGTTCTGCATTATCAGGGTCGTCTGTGTGTTCCAGCTGTAGATGACTTAAGGCAGCAAATTCTTGCAGAAGCGCATGGTGCACTCTACTCTATTCATCCAGGGGCCACAAAGATGTACCACGACTTGCAGGAAATCTATTAGTGAAGTAGGATGAAGAGAGATATTACGGAGTTTGTGGCTAAGTGCTCTACATGTCAGCAAGTTAAAATAAAGCATCAAAAGCCTTGTGGGTCCATGAAAATGTTCAATATTCCTACTTAGAAGTGGGAAGAAGTGAACATAGACTTCGTGATGGGTTTGCCTCATACTCGTTGCTAGCATAATTCAGTCTTGGTCATTGTAGACAGAATGACCAAGTTAGCTCATTTTCTTCCACTCCATACCTCTTATTCAGCCAAGGATTACACCAAACTCTACATCAGAGAGTTGTTCAGATTGCATGGTGTTCCATTATCTATTATCTTAGACAGAGATACCTTGTTCATCTCTTATTTTTGGTAAGCATTCCAAAAGAGCCTTGGTACCCAAATTCATCTCAGTACAACCTTTCATCCTCAGATAGATGGTCAAGAAGAAAGGACCATTCAGACTCTAAAAGATATGTTGTGATCATGTCCAATTGATTTCAAGGGTATTTGGGATAACCACTTGCCTTTGATTGAGTTTGCATACAACAACAGCTATCATTCCAGTATTCAGATGGTTCCATTCAAAGATCTCTATGGTAGGAGATGCAGATCTCTAATCGGTTGGTTCGAAGTTAGTGAGGCCTCAGTTATAGGTCCTGACTTGGTATTCGATGCCTTAAAGAAATTCCAGCTGATTAGAAAAAGACTTCGGTTGCTCAGAGCAGACAGAATTCTTATGCAGATGTACGTAGAAAAATTCTTGAGTTTGAGATTGGTGATTTTGTCTATCTAAAGATCTCTCCCAAAAGGGAGTGAAGAAATTCGGCAAGAAGGGAAAGCTTAGTCCCCGATATATCGGTCCCTTTAAAATTCTCAGTTGCTTCTACAAGGTAACTTATGAGCTTGAATTGCCTTCAGATCTAGCCTCAGTTCATCCAGTCTAGTTCATCCAGTCTTCCATGTCTCTTTACTCAAGAAGTGCATAGGTGACCAAGCATTTGTAGTCCTTATTCAGAGAATAGATGTTCAGAATAACCTCTCTTATAAAGAGATTTAAGTCAAAATCCTAGACTACCAGACGCGTAGACTGAGGAATAAAAAAGTGCTTCTAGTCAAAGTTCTTTGAAGGAATCAGTCTGCTGAGGGAACTACTTGGGAAGCAAAAGCGACAGCGTACCAAGTATCCTTACCTCTTCGCCGCTAACTCAGTTTCATGTTCAAATTTTAGTTACAAACTTGGCATATAGTTCATGCTCAGAATTTCGTTATAAACTTGGTATTAAATACCATTGCATATTTAATCATGCATTCATATGTCAGTTCAGTTATATAATCATGCATTAGATATGTATTCTCATTGTGAGAACCTTAGTTCATCAAAACACTCAGACATGCATTCATGAATCAGCTACACATGCCTCAGATATGCATGTTCAGTATGATATATTCAGTTATCAGTCATGAAGTCATGTTCCAATCATTCATGCTCAGTAGGTATGTTACTTTATATTCTCTTCTCTTACTCAGTCTCATTTGAGGATGAAAGTTCTCAATGGGGAAATATTATAATACCTCGTACTTCTACCTAGCTTGAAATCATCCCAAGAATGTTAGAAACTTACTTTGAAATATAAATCTATTTTTGTACATGTAGAATTTTTAAGATTTTCACTTTTTGTCATGTGAGAGATTAAATTAGCTTTCCAACGATACCAATTTCGTCCAAATCTAGTATCAAAGTAAAAAGTTATGGACTTTTTACTCAGAACTGTCAGAATCACCCAGGTGCAATGGCCAAGTTGACGGACCGTCGATCTAGCAACGGACTATCTCCTAGAACGTCGCAACTAAGGAAGTGAGGCAACTTTTTGGATAAGGTGCGATGGACAGATTAACGGACCGTCAAACTTGCGATGGACCGTCACCCAAGCCATCGCTACTTAGGCAGTGAGTTCTTTTATTGGTCCACGTACGATGGTCGAAATGATGGACCGTCGATCCTGCGACAGACCATCGCACGAGCTGTTGCAGATCCCATTCAGTTATTTTAAGTTATTTTAAAGGGTATTTGGGTCTTTTTCCACCTGATTTAATCCCTAATTACACCCGACCATAGCTCATAAGTTCATTATTCTTTTACAATATCAAATTAGGGTTCCTCTCCAAGATCTATCCTTAAGAATAAGAAAAACCCTAGATGTTTAATTCCAAGTCAAGAATTTAAGTTTTCCTCTATCAATCTTCAAGAAATCACAACCCAGGTATGTCATGTGTTGATTCATGGGTCCCTTTCACCCATGAAGCTCAAAAATCTCTTTTAAAATCCAAGATTTGGGTATTTATGAATGTTCATGATTTAAATTGAATTGAAATTCATGTCCATGATGCTGTGTGGTTTTGATTTATGTTTTAAATTATATTTTTCCAATGATTGACCCTAGTATGTGATGGTTTGCATAATAACCATGATAAACCCCCTTCAAATTACAAGTTGATTGATTATCCATGATTATTAGATGTGTTGATGATTTTATAACCAAAGCATGCTCCCCATGTGGTTGATTAAATGCCTATGTGAAAGAAATGAGCCATACAAGTATGATATTATGAAATCCCATTCATGTACAAGTTTATGCATGTCAAATGTTTGATGAAACGTTTTACTCATTGAATTATGGATTGTTGATGTTAGTCATGTATTCAAGAAAATCATGTTTTGTCAGTTTCTTTCCATGAAGTCCTGGGGGTACTTGTAAAAATATAGTTGTGTGCCTAGAGTCGATATCATGTTTTCACGATATCCTCAGTCAAGCTATAATCCATAGAACTCAGTTAGTTATGTGACTTGGGAAATCTCAGTATCACAGTAATCTCAGTACTATTCCGTTCGTCAATGGAACTTAGTTAATTAAGTTAAATCAGTTCAATAATCCATGTTCAGTGTTTATTCAAATGAAAGTAGGAATTAGCACCGAGTGAACCCAAGGATAGGAACTCACTTGTTATATAAGGGTGTGATTCTTAAAAGCAATTCTTGTATTCAAGAACTATATAGCCAGGGTAGGTTGAGACATCATAGCCTGCTATATGAGGGTAGATGAGGTGGCTTAACCTGTTATGTGAGGGTTCCCACCGTTCTCATTATAGTTACCTATTATATGAGGGTTACTCATAGATTGTCCTTACTAGTGGCGCGGTATTGACACTCTTCCAATTAGCGTTACAGATTGGAACCCAACTCAGCCATAATGGCGTATTAGGGGTATGTTAGTTAGATAACTACTTCCCACTGTTTTAGTTATAGAATCAGGACTGTCATATATAGTCATTCAGTCTCAGTAATACAACTTAGATAGTTCTACAAAATTCAGGATGGTTAGATACAATCGACTCAGAACAATACAGAACCCATCTAGTTCCATCAAAACCTAGATTTTCAAATACAGTCGCTCAATATCAGTTATTTCAGTTATACGGTTGATGTATCTCATGTTATCAGTACTCAGATTCAGTAATCTTGTTATCACGAACTTAGTTACAGTTATTATGTATTCATACATGTATTCTCATGTTCATGTTGTCCAGTCAGTTAGTATAGTTTATGCATGTAAACCCTTTTCCTTCAGCCTACCTTTTATGCATACCAGTACATTCAAAGTACTGATGCATTTGCGCTTGGTGTTTTATACCATAGGTTCAGAAGCACGAGCTCTAGAGCATCAGTAGCATTCCAGTCTCACTAGTCAGAGATAGTAGTGAGTCCTCAACCTTCAAGGACATGACCATTCTTTATTATCTTATTAATTAATTTATTAGTTGGAGTTAGTTGGGGACATGTCCCATTAACTCCTTATTTAGATAGTTCAGTCAGTTAGAGGCTTTTCAGACTATCATGTTCAGACAGTTATTTTAGTGTTAAGGTTTTTCATACCCCATCCATATGTTATAATTTATCAGTTATGTTTCAGTTTAGAACCTTAAGACCTTTCAGTTCATGTTTCCGCATTTATATAGTATATTATGCAGTGTTCAAGTGCAGATATCAGTAATGGGTTAGCTTGTGGTCTTTCGGGGTCATGAACACCATGTAGTATTCTGGGTACCAGATTTGGGGTGTTATAATTTTGAAACTTATTTGGTTATGTACTGGTTTATGGCCTTTAAAATGGTTTGGTATGGTTGGGCGATTAGTGTAGGATGGTTGTACTTAATTGGGCCGGTCATGATTGTGATACTATCCTTGAGTATTCATGTGAGTTGTTACATTATCTTATTATGTGCTTGAAATTTTGCCAACTCAGGGAAGGCAGTTAGTGATTGCATTGGGTAACGAGGATGATCTTCGATCTTGGTCGGACTTAGGACGCCCATTATGACAAGGCCCCCAATCGGGTCATGTCAAGTTGGTATCATAGCCTAGGTTCATGGTTAGTTTGGAGTCCACAAAGTCATGTTGAGTAGAGTCTTTTTTAGGGGTATGTAGTGTGCCTCACTCATAAGAAAGAGGCTACAAGACATTTAGGAATATTTCACTTTCTTACTATTTTATTTTCAAACTTGGAGTCTCAATTTCGGAATCTTTACTTATCGTTGTTTGTTCGTCTTTCAGATCATGCCTCGTAGATCTGAAATATGAGGAAATTCTTTTATCCCATGTGGGGGTAATGCTGAAGGGATATCATCCTACATTTAGGATTTATCTTCGATCTTACGGTCCTATCCCTGATAGTTTTGGAGTTCCATTAGTTTCTACTAGTCACCCTCAAGGTGAGGTGACTAATTTAAAATTTCATTAGTCTATTTATGTTGTTGCTCAGATGGTCGCTACTCAGGCTAAGCGGGGTGTAACTGGTGCTTTGTCTGGTGAGGCCATAAGGGTTGGCCAATTTATAAAGATGGGTCCTCTTACTTTTTTTGGAGTGAAGGTGTAGAAGAATCCATAGGGCTTCTTGGATGAAATTGAAAAGATATTTTAGGTGATGCAGGCTACCATGTGGAAGGGGTAAACTTTGTTGCTTATTAGCTCAAAGAGGCTGCAAATCAGTGGTATGAAGAGTAGGATATGCATAGGGGTGACGTTGAAGAATCAGTCTTGTGGAACACTTTTTCTAAGGCCTTCTTAGATTGTTTCTTTCCCCAAGAGTTAAAGAAAGCAAAAATAAAGGAGTTTGTGAACCTCAAGCAGGGAAGGATGTCTGTCAAGGAATATGGCCTTGAAGTTTCACCAGTTGTCAAGGTATGCTCCTGATTTAGTGGCTGACATGCAGAAAAGAATGAGAAAGTTTACTTCTGGGTTGAATCAGGATTTAATTTTGGAGAGCAAATCCATCTTGCTGATTAAAGATATAGACATATTTAGGTTGACTATCATATGCGGTAGGTTGAGAATGAGAAGAAAAAATAGACAGATTTTAAAGATCGATAGAGTAAAAGGAGCAGGTTTTCTGACTGAAAAGTGCTCAATCTCAGAGTGGTCGGGATGGTGGTAAATAGCATAAAAAGAAGTGGGAGAGTTCTGGCTCCTTCCCTTCTGCTAGTGCTCCTTACCAATCGGGCGACAAGCATCATCAAGGTAGTGATAATTTTGGGGCACAGGGTGCTAAATCTCAGAAAAGTGCAGGTAAATCAATTTCTTCAAGCCCTTCTTCTCGGTTATGTGGTCGTCCTTATTGGGGTTATTGTGATGAAGAAAGGCATAAATGCTTTAAGTGTGGCCAACCAAGCCATCGTCTTAAGTATTGTCCAGTTAATAAGGTTTTTATGGTGGCAAATAAGATTCGTGTGGCTTTATCTTCTGCTCCTACACCTGGTGGTGTTGCTTCTACTTCTGTTACCGCTCCTGGTTCTAGTGTTGGTCGAAATAGGTTGTATGCTTTGGCATCCCGGCAGGACTCTGCGGCATCACCTGATATCGTTACTGGTACATTACAACTTTTCTCTTGTGACGTATATTATTTTCTTAATCCGGGGTCCACTATCTCCTATGTGACTCCTTATGTGTCTATATCTTTTGGTTTTGATTCAAAAGTTATTTTGGATCCTTTTTTTATTTTTAACCAAGTAGGTGACTTAGTTATTGCTAAGAGAATCTATAGGGTGTGTGTGGTATCTATTGGTGGTAACCAGGCCTTGGTGGATCTATTTGAGTTAGGTATGGTGGATTTCGATGTCATTCTGGGTATGGATTTATTGCACTATTGTTACGTGTCCTTAGATTGTCGGACTAGTAGGATTATCTTTAGGTTTCCTGGTGAGCCAATTATAGAATGAAAGGATGGTTCTTTATCTCCTATGGGGAGATTTATTTCTTATCTTAGAGCTCAGAGGTTAATCTCCAAAGATTGTCTTTATCACATGGTCTGGGTTAAAGATTCTAACTTGAAAGGTCCTTCTCTCCAGTCAGTTCTAGTGGTTAATGAGTTTCCAGAGGTCTTTCTGGATGATCTTCCTGATATTCTTTCGTATAGGGAACTAAAGTTTGGTATTGATCTAGTTTCGGACACTCATCTAATTTATATTCCTTCGTATAGAATGCTTTGGGTGAGTTAAGAAAACTTAAGGGGAAACTTAAGGATCTTCTGGATAAGGGGTTTATTCATCCTAGTGTATCTCCGTGGGGTGTATCGGTATTATTCGTGCGCAAGAAGGATGGTTTCCTTTGAATGTGCATTGACTATAGGCAATTGAACAAGGTGACGGTCAAGAACAAGTATCCTCTTCCAAGGATAGATAATTTATTTGATCAGTTGTAAGGTGCCTAGTTTTTTTCTAAGATAGATCTTCGGTCTGCATACTATCAGTTAAAGATTAGGGAGGTGGATGTCCCTAAGACAACTTTTCATACTCGGTATGGGCACTTTGAGTTTTTGGTAATTTTATTTGGGTTGACTAATGCTTCGACGACATTTATAGATCTAATGAATAGAGTTTTTTGTTAGTACTTGGATCTCTTCGTTATTATGTTTATTGATGACATTCTGGTTTATTTGAAGAGTGAGGTTAATCATGCTAATCACCTTCGTGTGGTGTTGTAGACCTTACAGGAACAACAGTTGTATGTAAGGTTCTCTAAATGTGAGTTTTGGTTTAATGTTGTAACTTTTTTGGGTCCTATCATTTCTAGTGAGGGGATCATGGTGGATCCGCAAAAGGTTGTTGTGGTAAAGAGGTGGCCTAGACCCATGACTCCATCCGACATTTAGAGTTTCTTGGGTTTAGCCGGGTATTATAGGCGGTTTATGAAAAACTTTTCATTGATAGTTGCTCCTTTGACTAAGTTGACTTAGAAGAAGGTCAAGTTTTTTTGGTCGGATGCTTGTGAAGGGAGTTTCAAGAAGTTGAAGGATAACTTAACTTTGTCTCCAATTCTGACTTTGGCTAAAAGTAATGATGGGTTCGTAGTTTATTATGATGCATCTCAGGTAGGGCTTGGTTGTGTGTTTATGCAGCATGAGAAGGTGATTGCTTATGCTTTCAGATAGTTGAAAGTGCATGAGAGAACTATAGTTGAAAGTGCATGAGAGAACTATCCTACTCATAATTTAGTGCTGCTGGTGGTTATGTTTTCTTTAAAAATATGGCGGCATTATTTTTATGGTGTTCACATGGATATCTTTTTTGATCATAAGAGTCTACAGTATGTGTTTACTCAGAAGGAGCTTAATCTCAGGTAGAAGAGATGGTTAGAGCTTCTCAAAGACTATAATATGAGTCTTCACTACCACCCAGGCAAAGCTAACGTGGTTGTTGATGCTCTTAGCAAGTTATCCATGGGGAGTTTGGCTCATGTGAAGGAAGGAAAACAGAAATTGGTGAAGGATATTCACCGCTTGGCTAATCTTGGAGTTCGCCTCTTGGACTCCAAGGATGGTGGTGTGATGGTGTAAAAAGTGGTTTGATCATCTCTTGGTGTGGAAATTAAGGAGAAGCAAGTGTTGTATCCTATCTTGATGAAAATCAAAAGTAACGTTAATGGGAAAAAGGTAGAGGTGTTTGAGATCACTGGTGATTATAATCTATGGTACCAAGGGAGGTTGTATGTTCATGATGTCGGCGGGTTGCGATAAAGGATTTTAGATGTGGCACATGAATCGTGCTATGTTGTTCATCATGGCTTGACTAAGATGTATCATGATCTGAAGTAGATCTATTGGTGGAATGGCATGAAGAGATATGTGGCTGATTTTATGGCCAAATTCATGGTGTGTCAAGAAATTGATTTTCCCGAATAGAAATGGGAAGTGAACTTCGTTACCGGTCTTCCTTAGTCTCGGAATCAATATGATTTGATTTAGGTCATCATGTCTAGGATAACTAAGTCTGCCCACTTTTTACCAGTGCGAACTACCTTCTCGGTGGAGAATTATATAAAGCTTTATCTTTAAGAGATATTGAAGCTGCATGGGGTGCCTGTTTTGATTATTTCTGATCGTGGCACGCAATTTACATCTCACTTCTGGTAATCTTTTCAAAAAGGGTTAGGGACTAAGGTTAGTTTGAGTACTGCTTTCCACCCGCAGATGAATGGGCAAGTGGAGAGAATTATTCAGATATTGGAGGATATGCGTCAGGCTTGTGGGATTGATTATGATGGCAATTGGGTTGAGCATCTACCTTTGGTTGAGTTTGCTTACAACAATAACTATCATTCTAGTATTGGTATGGTCCCTTTGAGGCATTGTATTGTGGAGGTATAGATCTCCTACTGGGTGGTTCGATCTTGGTAAAACGGATATGTTTAGTCTCGACTTGGTTTGCCAGGCTATGGAGAAGGTGAAGGTGATTCAAGATAGGCTTAAGGATGCCCAAAGTCTCCAAAAGTCCTATGCAGATCTTAGGCATAAAGACTTAGAGTTTGAGGTTGGGGATAACGTATTCCTCAAGGTATCTCCCATGAAGGGAGTAATGCGGTTTGGCAAGAAGGAGAAGATCAGTTCTCAGTATATTGGTCCTTATACTTTTGCAGAGAGTTCGTAATATTGCTTATGAGTTGGAGTTGTCTTCTAGCTAGAGCTTAGTTCATCCGGTCTTTCATGTTTCCATGTTGAGGAAGCGCATTGGTGATCCCTCCTCGGTTGTTCCTTTGGAAGAATTAGGTCTCACGGATTCTCAGTCTTATGATAAAATCCCGATTGAGATCTTGGATAGGCAGGTTCGTCGGTTGTGGATCAATGATGTGGCTTCGTTTAAGGTTTTGTGGCAGAACCAAAAGGTGGAAGAAGCTACATGGGAAACAAAGGAGGACATACAATCCAAGTATTCGTATCTATTTCTGCTCTTGAGATTCGTTCAGAAGGTATGTGTCTTCAATACATCTTTATTTTCTAAGTTTGTTAAAGGAAAAATTAATATGTTTTCCTCTTTATTTTCAAAATTTGTTAAATATTGGAAATATATTTGATAAGATAATGCAAATAACTCGTGTGTGTGGTTACCCCTCCCTTGCCCATCATTCGGGGACGAATGTTCCTAGTGGGGGAGACTATAACCCCCTGGGTTTTGACCCTTAGAAAATTTCTTGAAATTCTGATCTCTAGATCCAATACGACTCATGGGTACGTGTTGTATATTGGGGTACAAATGGTAAGGTCCAATCGTATAACCAGTGTTGGTTAGTCGGATGGATTTTGGTTACTGGAATGGATACGACTTAGGGGTATGAGTCGTATTAGTGGGCATGGATTATCTGGTTCCTTAACTTCATCTCTGACTTGGTTACTTAGGTTGGATCTAAGGACGAGTGGCTGAACATGAGCCGTAAACCAGGGTACGAGTCGTACCATGGACTCGTATGGTAGACAGTGTCTAAATCTTCCTTGAGTTTAATTTTGCCAGGGGTACAAATAAAGGGTACAGATCGTATGCTTCGAATATAACTTGGTTGGATGATTCGTACACTGGATAGTGTTGGGTCCAAAGGTTGAGGCTAAGTACGAGTGTAGGGTACCAATTGTATTAGAGGGTACAACTCGTGAGGGTCAGTCGTACCCCTGTGATGGGATTTTGTGCAACTTAAGTGGGGGTATTCTGAATATTTTCCCACTTATCCTAATAAGGCCCTATGACTTCTAACCTATTTGGGAGGTTATTTAACCTAGTATTCCATTCATTAACACTTTAAAACTCTTCTAAAGCACTCTATAATTCTCTCAAAAGTTTTTGGGCAAGGAAAGCAAGGGTTTCAACTAGGGAATTAATTTGGGGCTTGTCTTGGTGATTTATTTCCATCATCATCTTAGTTTAAGACATGTTCTCTTCCCTCATTGTTCGTTCTAACTAGAGTATTTTTTATGAATGTTTTCATGACTTCATTGATTGTATGATTTTAGTTTTCAAATATGAATTGGGGGTTTAGATATTAAATGGTTGGTTATGGTTTTTCATGATTTTAATTATGCTTTTTTTTGTGCATTAATGGTGATTTTGGATAATTGATAGCATGAGAATGGTTTAATGGTAATTGAAATTAGTTTTGGTTATATTATGCCCCTAATGTGTTTGACAAAATACCTATAATAATATTTTCACTGCATTGAGTATTTTTAATGGAACTCTTGCTTGTTTTAAAACTTGGTAAAGGAATTATGCATGATTTAAATGGCTTGGAAAGGTAAATAACTAAATGGTCATTCCAGGTTTTCTTCACTGGTCGTGGTGTTACATACACTTGGGCCCTTTCAGTAGGGGGAGCTGAACCCATATAGCCCAAGGGTAGTTTAGGACGGCAAAGCTACACAACCCAGGTAAAGGTTTTAAATGCATACTAAACCTGGTTCCATTTTCCAGCATAGTTATATATATATATATGTATATATGTATGGTTGTGTGAACATGGATGGTTTTTACTTGGCTTTATAAATGGCATTATTTTATCCTTATCCTGAGATTATACTAGCGTTCGCCCGCTAACCCATCTACTGGTGGCTGTATATACCTACACTATACAGAAACCGATCGTTCTACTCCTCTTACATAGTGATTGACTTGGGGATCAGCATTTGGACTGAAGTGATGAACTTTCATCCTTTCGAAAGGCTCTATTTCACGTTATGAATATTTTAAACAGTTTGATTTTATTTTGGATACTGATTTAGCCATGGTTGGAGGCATGTCCTAACCGAATTTTATCATTCTTTTGGTTAGAGGCGTTGTGGTACTGCTATGGGTTGGAATGGGTGGGAACAGTATTGGTGTCAGCCTTGGCATTGGTATTGGTATTAGGGCTAATACTAGTCGACGAAATTATTGGTTGTTCCATCATATTATATTTTGGGATTAATTATATTATATTTTGGAACTTATTTGGTTATGGCCTGGTTTATGGACTTTGTAATGGTTTAGTACGATTAGGCGTTTAGCGTGGGATGGTTGGACTCGATTGGGCTGGTTACGATTGTGATTCTATCCTAGAGTCTTTATATGAGCCGTTACATTATCTTGTTATATGCTCAAAATTTTGCCAACTCAGGGCAAGCAGCTGTAGGTTGGGTTGGGTAACGGAGGTGGTCTCTGATTTCGGTCGAACTTGGAATGCTTATTAAGCAAGGCCTCCGATCGGGTTGTGTCAAAGGTCATTACATTGGCACGTGCTTAAATCATGTCTCCCTGCAGCACATCACATCCATTCTAGTGTCTAGTTGACATGTTCAAATTGTGTTAGTTCAAAAAGTCACAAGTTTCCTTTTCTATTTAGTTCATCTTCTTACGAAGATCAATTTGATTTAATGGATAGTAATGTTTGAGATCCTTATCCTATTTTGTCAAGGATGAGATATAAGTACTTTGTATTATTTATTGATCATGTATCTAGATATATCTAGGTGTATTTTTATTAGAAATAAATTTGAAGTTTCAAATCTTATTATGAATTTTATTGAGTATGTTCGTACACAATTTCATAAAACTCTAAAAATATTTCATTCTAATTCAGGAGGAGAGTACACTAAGACTAATCTTGTTGAAATTTTCGAAAATAAAGAAATTATTGTCAAACACACTTGTCCTTATACTCTGAAACAAAATAGAGTCGTAGAAAGAAACAATCAATATGATTTAAAAACTATATATTGACGTTGTTGGGTAAGTCGAATATGCTAAAGAGTTTCTTTCCTAAAGCAATACATACATCTGTATATTTGATCAATAGACAAACTTCTCCGACATTGATAATGAGACACCACACTTTAAATTATTTCATAGTAAGCCTTATTATTATTCTCACTTAAGAGTTTATAGTTGTCTTTGCTTTGTTCATATTCCAACACATGAATGACATAAACTTCCGATAAAGGCAGCACAATGTACTTTTATGAGCTATAATGACACATAAAAGGGATATTTCTATTATGATGTATCTCGTAATCATATTATTTTCTTTAAGGGTCGATTTTCTTATAAACACAATTTTAAACATGCATCAAAATATCTTTCTTTTTTGTACAAGTTTGATGACGATGCGGTAGTCACTAACCCTCTGCTTGACTCGCCAAAATAGTGCATAAATGATAATAATGATGATCTCCAAACCTTATCTCCTTTCGATACTGACCTTCCATTTGACTCTCTAGAATAGTCTGTGAACTATGCTAATGATTCTCTCTAGCTCTCATCTCCTTTTGGTATTGACTTTACATCTTTATTCTCATCTTTAAAATATGGATAATCTTACTCATTTAATCCTCCAGATCGATCTGGTAGGACAAATCGCTATGCTTCTGAATGACTTGGTTGCTCTCTAGAAAAATTTTATAAGTCCTATGCCACGCATATCACACTATATTCTATTGAGGTACCTACATTTTACTCTCAGCCTTCTACACAAACCTATTTGGAAAGAGGCAATGTCAGATGAGATTATTGCATTGAATGAAATTCAACTTGGGACTTTATTGATGAATTGGTAGAGTAAGTAGGTGTATTCATTAAAATAAAGGCAAATGGCACAATTTATCTCTACAAAGCTCGGTTGATTGCTCAGGAATACAAACAACAGTATGAGATGGATTATGAGGAGATTTTTTCACCTGTTGTTAAGATGAAAATAATGGTGCGGAAATTATTGATTGTGGCTTCAATACAAGGTTGGATCTTACATCAGTTGGATCTGAAACACTCTCGTACATCTAAATTATCTACGGAGGCTGAATACCGAGTTATGTTGGAAGCAAGTTGAAAAATTATTTGGTTACGATGTCTATTATCTGAGCTTAATATTGCTATTATATCTCCTATGATATTACATACTGATAATACTAGTGTGATTAAAATAACCACAAATCATGTGCAACATGAAAACACAAAGCATATCGAGGTAGACCACCATTACATTCACAAATTTATTGTTGATAGTATCATCACTCTACAACACATTTCTTTTCATGATCAGCTTGTTAATTTGTTTTCAAAGACTATGACACATACATAACATAACTATCTTTTCTTCAAATTATTGTTATGTGATCACCGATCTCAATTTAAGGAGAAGATATTAGGCAATATAATAATTATATAGAAATTAAGAATATTCTATTTTTCCAAAATAGTACTTAATTATAAATTATGTATTAATAACAATGTGTAGTCTTTTCTAGAATAGAAGTCTGACCTAACATTTATATGCTATAAGTATTTCATACTTTATAATAAAGTAATAGCAAGAGACTATTTGTAGGAAATACATTTCTTTATTTCAAAATAATTTATATCATAATTTATTTAAAAATTCAACTGTAAATGTATTTCGAAAGTCAATTTTATTACTTGGTGAGATGGCAAAACACTTAGCATTGTCATGTTGTTTTCCTAAGACTTGACATGTGTATAACAAGAGTGACATTTGTGTTAATTAAAGGACAAATGTATAAATACTTGTCATGTGGAGAAGCCACTTATCAACTTCTTGAAACAATTGACGACTATAAATTGCCCTCTGATGTTGCAATACAAAACACAACTAACCAACCAATTATTTTCCTTATTCTTCCCCTTTCGCCACATTTTCCTCATCCTTTGCCTTCTCTTTATAAATGTTTTAAGTGTTTTGATTTTGGCTTCTCTTAATAAATAATCTCCTAGTTTAACTTGTTCGCGTTACATTAATAATTTTGCTGATTCATATATTTTTTATTAAATTAGAACCGACTTGTTTAATTTTAGAAAAATATTTCACGTTTGAAATAGTTTCTTAGAACAATGTCTAGCACGACTCAAGTATAATTAATATATCACTTAAAATAATATCGCAATAATATTTATTTAATATTCAATATTATTACATTACTAATATTATTATTATTATTATATTACAATTTTACTACCGGTTAAATAATATTATTATCGGTGTTTTATCACTATTCCCCAATACTATTAAGAATCTTTATTTCTGTATCTCGTTTCTCTGTAATAAGTATACTCCAAGTTACTGGGAGAATAAGCGACTTAAACTAGTAATAGTTGGATCGGTAGTTTGGTGAGGTAGATACTTAAGGGCCCGTTTGGCCATGGAGACTTTTTTCTTTTTTTTCAGAAAATTCTTTCGGAGTTGGAAATTTTGGTGTTTGGCCATGAAAATTTAAAAAATAATTTCGGAAATTTTTTTTGAAAGGGGAAAATAGGTTTTTGTTGTTTTCACAATTTTCCAACTCCAATTCTAACTTTTATATTATTACATATAACCTCAATCTTTTAAATTTTTACATAAAACTCTCCTTATAACATTACTTTTTCAATATTACGTATATAACAGTTTTAAAGAATAAAATAATTATAATTTCAAACTTAATGCTATCCTAATTAATATATATCTCTTTTTCTCTCTCATCATTATTTTTATTCCTTATTTAAGACATTATTTTACTGTTAATTTATATTTATACTCATAAATATATAAAGTATTATATTTATAATAGAAATATACAAAGTATGTTATGTATTACGTTTATATCATGTATATACCATATACACACATATATAAATATATAAAGTATGTTATATATGAAGTTTATACCATGTATATACTATATACACATATATAGAAATACAAAGTATAAAGAAACATATTAAGCATATTTATATATTTATGGTATATGATATAATATATCATAAATATGCAAAGCATTTTTTTCATAGAAATAATTTATTCACACACGATATAATCTTTCATGTATAAGAAAATTAAGGAAATAAATTAGCGGCACCTTAAAATTTAATAACAATTCATAATTTTCTATTTTTTAGGAACGGAAAATGAAGGAAATAAATTAAATAAATTCCTAAAAAAATAAATTTATTTGAAAGATAATATTTGTTACCTAAAAAACAGGAAGCAGTGATCTGTTAATATACATTCATATTTAAATATATATGTCATAATTGAAATTCATTAAATATGGTCATGTATATGTAATTATTTTTATAATAGTGGCTAATTATGTTCTTTTTCTATTAATAGGTAAATTTTATTTGGGTGATTTTAATAGTCCGTAAAAGTTACGGCATAAAATCATATTTAAAATTTTTTTTTCAAAAGTCAAAAAAAAATTTAAAAAAGACATGGTCAAACACAATTTCAGCTTCAATTTCAACTCCAACTCCGAAAAATTTAGTTTTCATGGTAACGGTTACTTAGACTAAGCACAAACATTTGGGTAGGTTCTTTAATCTCCTGTTTTGTAATGTTCCCTTTTAGTGATTAATTAAAAGTTACTTAATTACCCAAAAAAATCTTAGATTTATTATTTTAGTTACTATTCACCTTAATCATAAAGTAGCGTTAAATTATAATACGATTACAAAATTTAATTAAATTGAATAAAGAACAAAAAGATATCAATGTTGATTGTTGATAAGATACTGATATAGAGCTAGATGCTGAATAAGTTGGTCAATAAGTCATAAGATGCATTTATACCTAGAAATTGATTGTTGATAACATTATCATGAGCCATGAACAGATAAGGGGATATTGCAGGAATGGTGTTCATCAAGATGCATCACTTATGAAGTCCAACAATAGATTTTGGAGGTGTTAGGATTTGTAAAGGGTGACCTCCCATTCATATATTTGTGTATCACTAAGCTACAAAGGGTTATTACCAGTGTCCGGGTTCGGAAAAATGCTAGGAAAGACAAAACTTATAAACAACTAAGTTTCTGTCATATGCAGAAAGAGGTAAATTACTCAAAAGTGTATTGTTTTCCATTTATATTTCTTAAGCCTAATTATTTATCTTATTTAAGACCATTCATTTATGAACCTGACGCTACTAAAATATAAAAAAGGTGGTGAGGTTATATTTATTACAAACACTCTTTCTATCTTATAAAAAAATAAAGTTTACATAGATTCTATTCTTCTGTGATTTAACATATAAACTATGTTGGATATGTCAATGCTGTAATTCAGGGGCGGCTCTAGGGGCGTGGATGGGTTTTTTTCCGAAATCGATAACTTTCGTGTGGATTTAATATTTCTATAGATAAATCTAGTAAATATATAAGAATTATAAGTTGGAAATCCATAAACAAAATATATTTTTGGTCTAGTAAAATAAAGAGATTTATAAAAATTTTATTGATCTCTTCCTTGTGGATTGAGTTAATACATAAAAATAACCCTAAACTTGACATCAAATTATAACTTTCACCTTAAACTTTGATAGTGCACAAATAGAATTTTAACTATTCAAAACCTGAACAAATATGACCTCCGATTTTGCAACTCCATGCGTGAGTCTCACTCGCGCCTACGTGGAAAGTTAATCCAATCACACGGTGTCACGTCGTTAAAAGGGCTGACTTGGAGAGAGGTCATATTTGTGCAGTTTTGAATAGTAAAAGGTCATATTTGTGCACTGTCAAGTTTAGCATTTTGTGTTAAAACGACGTCGTTTATTATTATTATTATTATTATTATTATTATTATTATTATTATTTATTTATTTCTATAGTAGCAGCACCTAACTTTTTTTTAATTTTAAAAAATTATTTTTATTATTATTATTTTATTTATTTTTATAGCAGCAGCACCTAATTTTTTTTAATTAAAAAAAAACAGCCACTAGCAGGGATCAAACCCGCATATAAGGAAGCGTCCAAAAAAAGCAAATAACACCACTGGGCTATCTAAGCATCTTGTTTTATGTGGTTCAACATTAATATACGTACCTAAATATACATTTTCTATTTTATATATATACAACGTGATTTTTTTACCGAGGGGGTTCAGGTGAACCCCATGACAACCACGTAGGTCCGCTCCTCATTAATTTAATAACGTTAATTTAATAACATTTTAATTACGTTAATTTGATAACGTTAATTTAATATACTACTACTATTCTTAATAACATTAATTTAATAAAGTTTTATTAAAACTATATTTTTATTATTAGTAGTATATTTTCATCTTTAATTTAATATTTAAATAAATAATATTTAGATATATTATATAACTTAAATTCATTCACTTCTTTATAATATATATACATACCCACTCAATTTTTTCGTATGAGGCTGACCCGCCTAATTAATAAATCTTCAATATTGCTCTTTTTCCGCAATGACAAAAGAAATTAGATACCATTTTCATCTTTGAACCGAAAATAATGAAAGAATAATAGTGAAGAGTCATTTAAAGGTCATATTTGTGCAGTTTTGAATAATTAAAAGTCATATTTGTGCAGTGTTAAATAGTTAAAGGTCATATTTGTGCAGTGTCAAAGTTTAAAGTCATATTTATGTATTATGTCCTTATATTTTAAGCTGGACGCGCCCAGTTTTGCGTGTTGAACACGCGTTTTGCCACGTAGGATTGGGGTCATATTTGTGCAGTTTTGAATAGTTAAATATCATATTTGTGCACTGTCAAAATTTAAGATCAAAGTTATAATTTAATGTCAAGTTTGAGATCATTTTTATATATTACTCTTGTAGATTTAAATCTTTTTTTATCTCACCTGAAAAATTTACAAATTTTAAATTCTGTGTTTTGCACGTAATAACATAATAAAATATTAAATATATGTTTTAAACAACAATGTGATGCACATGATGAATGACCCACATTAACTGTGAAGAATATATATGAGAGGCATGCGCACTGCGGAAGCTGGCAACGCGAGTGGTTGAGAAAGGTCACTTCCATTTTTGGAAATTGGAAATCATATTTATATTTGAACTTTAGGCCCATTTGACCGTGAAAATTTAATTTTTAACCATGAAAATTTAATTTTTTAAAATTGGAATTGAAGTTGGGTTGTTTTGTCCAAACAATTTTATGAGAAAAGTAGAAGTGAAAAAAGTAAAAATAAGTTTTCATTATTTCACTTTTTTAAAATATAATTTTAAATTGTATTTAAAATTTTTATGATCAGACACTATAATTTTCACCTTTTTCATTAAAATGGAATAGTAATATTTTGAAAAAAGTGAAAAAATACTCTATGCATCTATTTTTCCTTTTGGTTGCTTCAACCATAGATCTTTATGGATTCTTTCCAAAGAAACATCTATCCTTACCCTCTTAACTATTATACATGATTAGGGGTGGGTGTTCGGTACTTCGGTTCGAGTTTAATTTTTTAAATTTTGTTTTTTTCAATTTTGATTATAGAATTAGGTGTACCAAAAATCGAACCGAATTAGTTCGGTTCGTTTATTTATATTTCGGTTCAGTTTTATTCGGTTTAATAATTTCTATTTTTCGGTTTTGTGCCTACTTAATGGGCTAAATTATATTTGTAAATCGGACTAGTTTAACTTTCTTACGTTAAAGAAAAATCAATATAAACTTGTAAAGTTTTCTATGTGACAAATAAGAATAATCACCTCCAATTCAAAAATCAGATGAAGGACTATATATTAACTTTCGATTCCAAAAAATAATGAAAAAAGTAATTTTCAATTTTGATTGTTGAATGTATTTGGATTTTGGGGTTTTGGGTTGTAGGCAGTAGTGGGTTGTAGCTAAAAGCTAATAGCTTATGGGTTTATATATAATAAATATTAAATAATAAATATATTATATATATATATATATATATATTAATATATATATAGTAATTAAAAAAAGTATATTAAAAATTTTGATTTAAACCAAAAACTGAATTACGTCAACCTAAAAATAAAAAATCGAAATGAAATACCGAATTTATAAGAAAATATACCAAAATCGAACCGAAAAATCGAAATAATTCAATTCGATTCG
Organism: Capsicum annuum; assembly: GCF_002878395.1. Taxonomy (NCBI): domain Eukaryota; kingdom Viridiplantae; phylum Streptophyta; class Magnoliopsida; order Solanales; family Solanaceae; genus Capsicum; species Capsicum annuum. The sequence continues at coordinate 82,465,293 of NC_061116.1, read as the reverse complement.
ATATTTTGTTTTTTCAGTGTTTATGCCCACCCCTAACATGATCACACGATTATTTAATTCTGAATTGACTAATTCATAGAATAAGGAAAAGTGGAAATTTCAATTTATTTTTTATGATTCGAAGGGATGAAGATAAAATATTGCACACGTTTTTTAAGTTAGTTTAAGTATAATATTCCGATTGATAATGTTAATAGTCATTTTGGTCAAGTTTTTTGTGAAGTTATTTTTTTAAAATGAGGTATTTAGTGGAGAAAATAAGTGTTTTTGGATTGTAGCAAAAACTATTTTTCAAAAGTTTTAAAAAATTAATTTTCCCCAAAAGTATATTTTTTTGGAAAATACAAATTCTTTTTTCAAAAGTTAAAAAGTTTGATAAATAATAATTATTGTTCAAAAATAATTTTTTAAATTGATTAGTCAAACACAAATGGTTTTTCACTAAAAATGCTTTTTAAAGATCATTTTTCAAAATAACTTAATTAATTTTAAATGTTTGACTAAACATACTCGTATAAGTTATCGTACAATATTATTTTCATATTAATGTATATCAATTTTCGGTAATTTTTCATTAACCAATGTGAAATCAATTGATAATGAAATTAGTTGAACTTTTCTGATTGATAATCATTGTTCATTCAAAACTCAATTCCTGTGGCTATATTACTGACATAACCTTATTGGTGTTATATGTCGCATGTTATTAGTTACCAGATTCAGTACATGATTAAATTTAAGAAATAATAAAATAAACCTCCTATAAGTTAGCTTCTTAGTTTCCTTTTAGAAAAAAGGAGATTTTTTTTTCTCTTAAATAGAAGATCAGGCAGTTCAAAGGGAACTGTCATTAAACATGTTTTTAGAAAGGTCCTTGTCTTTGACAATCACATTTTGAGAATAAAGTGTGACATTTTTCCAGTCCCACTCAAATACCATGACAAAATAAAGTCCAATGAAAATAAGTGCTTCCAAGGAATTGTATGCTTGTCGAGAATATATTGCAGAAATTTCAATCACTACCGATGAAATAACTGGAATCACCTTGAGTCTTAATCTTAACATTTAAATCCTGAAAATAAAAGAATCTTTCGAAATGAAATACTTTAATTTTTGTATTAATAAAATCAGAGCTCTCTATAATGATTTTTTTTTATAACGATATTTTACTATAACGACATAATTTTTTTCAAAATTGATTTATCATGTTAAATTTTTAATTTTGTATAACAATATTCTACCAGTAACAACAATAACATAATATTACACTCTTTATATAACGGACCCAGAATTTTATACAAGTGGGTTCAATTAGTAAATAGGGAACGATCTTGATAAGGTACCTTCGAGCACAAACAAAGATTTGCTCGTTGTTCTTTTATTTGTTCTTTTTGTTAATAATATAATAGCAAAATAATCTACTCATTTAAAAAAAAAAAACTCAACCGTATTTTAATTTACAAAGTTGAGAAAAAATTCTAAAGAACCTATTAGTATTTTCTTAAACTAAAATTATACTCTCATTTGTTTAAAAAAGAATGACCTACTTTAACTTGATACAAAGTTTAAGAAAATAAAAAAAAAATTGAATCTTATGGCCTTAAACTAAAGTTTTGTCAATTGTAACAAAATACCTTTTAATCTTGTGGTCCTAAACATGTCATGTGGAAAGTTGAAATTAAAGTATTGTCTAAAAAAAGGAAAAAGGTCATTCTTTTTTAAACGGAGGAAGTCGTAAATTAAGAAATTATATATAATTTCAACTAAAATAGTAGCATGTTTTAGCAAAAAATAATTAAAGGAAGTGCTAAAATTCAATTATAAGAAATTCAATGTTTTTTTTTTTTGAAGTAAAATAGATTTTAGATTTTTATATAATTTGAATAAGCAAACAAAAAAAAAAAGGTGAAATAAATCATTATATATATGTAAATATATATATATATTGGTCACTTTTTTTTTTTTATAACACAACCAATGGAAATAATTTTTTGGAAACACTTTAGCCAATGAGCGCTACATAGAACACTGAACTCAAAAAAACAAAAGCCAAAAATTGGATCATCCAAAATTTAGCTGTGGGGACTCGAACTCAAGTAACGAAGATGATTTTGAACCCACTCGACTATTGCTTCGCGACAGGTTTCTATGTTATGTTGGTTCAAATTAAATCCTTATAGCATATTTTACAATATTCTCTCTTATATAAATAATAAATTTTTCGACGAAGTCGATTCAATTTAACCCGCTTATAATCATGTGGGTCCGCCCTTGTGCATGACATTAGTATTTTATAAAGAAATATATTATGTATACATAAAATATTAAAATATTTATAATAGTGATCATTAATATCATGCATATGGTAAATTTCAAGGAAAAATATCTAAAAAAAAATAATTATATTTATAAGGTGTCCATTAATTATGGTCATAAATTTACTTAAAAAAGATTATTGATAATATTTATCTTTTGTACATTCATACACTATTTTTATTTTTTAATTTTATATATTTTTATTTAAAATGATTAAATGAGATCTAATCATTAAGTGTTATTATACAAATATAACACCACCTCATTATTGAAAAACCTTCATACAAATGATGTTGCTATAGACTAGCTGTATAAGTCTGGCTAAGTAGATTTTGAATATTAGTTTGTTATAAAAGAGGTTTCAAGATAAGAGAAAAGCAGCTATAAATATGGTAATTATATGTGTGCGCTAATTTACCACTTTCTTTTGAAGACTCCACAATCAAAAAAAAAAAAAAAAGAAAGAAAAACACGCGGATTTTATAGTATGCAAATTGGAAAGCGTGGTATAACAAGTGGATCGTGATTATTCAACATTTTAATCATTACCTTCTTCAGAAGGTGCAGATAAATAATTAAATTTAGGACCAAGAAAATGATTATACAAAAGAACTATAATAAAGGCTTGTCATTTTGCTGGAATTTGCTTCTCATAGAAAAACGAAAACTTGACCAAGTGGTATGAGTCTATTCATGTGATTTACACCAACAATTATAAAAATGATTATCTTCTAGTGTAATAATAAGGGGTCATTTGGTGTGAGGTATGAGTAATTCAAGGGAAAAGTTATTCTAAAATAAAATAAAATACCACTTAAATTTCTTATTTGGTTGGAGGGATTAATCCATGGTGGGATAACTTATCCCACTATTTTTTCCATAGTGATGGGATAACTTATCCCATATATATGGTGGGATAAGTTATAACGGGTAATCCCGGAATAACTAATCCCAGTATTAGTTATTCCGGGATAACAATTTCCCAACCAAACGACCCCTCCATGATTGAAGTACCCTCGTGAGCCCTAGATCTTGTATATGCACCGGGAGTAGAACATAGTCGCGGATAAATTTATAATTTATGATCGTGCTATGGAATTCTCCACATCCCTATGTGATTTTGCATCACATTTACTTATTCCGTATATAATATATTGTTGTTTCGGGTAGTACAAAATTTATAACACTAAACTTCAACACTAGTTCAAGACTATCCCAAGAACACTTATGAACTTTTTTTTTCAACACAAGTTCAATATGAACTATCAAAGAAGTGTATTATAGTTAAAAAATAAGATGAAACAGAAATTAAAGTCAAGTCCTCTGAATTCACGAAATGTCTTTAAGGAAATAATACCCCTCAAGTACCCGAAGTTGCGGAATTTTCCTCCCAGGATAAAGTAGCTTACAATCCGACAGTAGCAGTACCTCAAACTATTGGATTCTTCGAACTCACTCAACGGGAGATGATCACAATGAGTTTTTAGAAGACAAGAAGTGTTTTTCATCTCTCAAAATTATATATCTACCTTAGGAATAAGTCAGATATTTATAGTCATTAGGTGTCCCTTCGAAAAGGAAGCATTGGTTCTGGAAATTGCATTGTTTCTGAACAGTCACGTCACTTGCACCTAGTTTGTGCTTGAACTGCGCCTAACCTTTGGCCGCAGGTGACGTTTCACCCATTCTAGCAGCTTCTGCCCTGACCTGCAACAGTCAGAGCCATCCTGCGCTAGGTTTGCACCTGACCTGCATCCGCAGGTCGCCCTTTTTCCGAAATAATGTATCTTTTTCTCTAAAGGTCATGTTCCTTTTGAGATGCGTCGCGTATGCATTTGCATGGTGTCTGAAATGTGCACGCATATGGTGAAAATTATTCCATTGGATTTTTGGATTAAAACTTCACTTATTTTACAAGTTTTAAATAAAATTTGTCTAAAAAAATAATCTCATCGATTGATCACTTGACAAATCCGAATCCAAAGACGAAGACAAGCCGAACGAGCGACGACGGCGATGGTGCGTGACACCTTTTTGTTCTTGCCTCACTATCCATGTGGAGATGTGTTTCTTAATAAGAACACATGAAAGTTTCTCTCTCCCACCAATGTGGGAGAATTAGTAGACTTTTCATATTTTTTAGTACACTTTCCTTTTTAAGTGTGATCTCATTTTTTCCTCCACCAATTTCCTCCATTTATCATTCACACTTTCAACTTGAACCCAACAATCTCCCATATGAATGAGGAATGGATATCTTATGAAGAATTTATGGACAAGCATGTGATCATCAAACAAAGACCGATTGCATCTGGATAAGTGAGTTTCCATTTGAACTTTCCATAGTGAACATGCATCGGATGCACTCTGCCAATCAGTAGATTTGATATCTTTGAACCATCGAGTTTTAATGTACACCTATACAATACATGTCATATAACCAGCCTTTTACCGTTTATGGTTCTCACGATTTTATTCGTTTCAGCCATGAACACGTTCCAGTTTCATGAGAGCTTAGAGAATAGACCATTACTAATACTCTCCTTGAAGTGGCTTCCACTTCACCCTCACATCGGTGATTTCTAAATGTTTAATCCTATAGATTAAACTATTTGTTCAAATCTGCCAAATTTAGATAATCATTAAAAGATTTCACCCCATAAGTCTTATCCTTATTTACTAAACATTGTCTACATCATGAGAATGAGTTGGGTATGTTGACAATGTTAAACCTGTCAGACACAACTTTGTTTGATATCTTTGAACCTAGCTCTTGGGATCTCCAGTCTACTAGGTAGAGTTACCGCCATGCTGACTTGTCCTAGGTCGAAAACCCATTCCCTTGGATGTTCTCTCAACCCCCTCTCTAGATAGGCCTTTTGTAAGTGGATCCGGCACATTATCCTTTGATTTCACATAGCCAATAGTGATAATTCCATTAGAGAGAAGTTCTCTAATGGTATTATGTCTTTGTCTTATATGACGAGATTTACCGTTATACATTATGCTCTCTGCCCTACCTATAGCCGCTTGGCTATTACAGTGTATACATACTGGTACCATTGGTTTGTGCCAATAAGAAATATCTTTCAAGAAATTTTGAAGCTATTCTGCTTTTTTATTGGCTATATCTAATGCGATAAACTCAAATTTCATTGTGGAGCGAGCAATACATGTTTGTTTTAAAGATTTCCAATAGACTGCTCCTCCGCCTATAGTAAATTTATATCCACTCATAGATTTTACTTCATTTGATCCGGTGATCCAATTTGCATCACTATATCCTTCAATTACTGTGGGATATTTATTATAATACAAAGCATAGTCTTGAGTGTATTTAAGATACCCCAAAAATCTTTTCATTGCCATCCAATGAGTTTTATTGGGATTACTCATATACCGACTTGACTTACTAATAGCACATGTTATGTCTGGTTGTGTACAATTTATGATATATATCAAACATCCCAGCACTCTTGCGTAGTTCAACTATGAGTCACTTTCACCTTTATTCTTTTTAAGTGCAAAGCTCACATCCAATGAAGTCTTGGAAATACCAAATTCCAAATACTTGAACTTGTCAAGTACCTTTTCGATGTAATGAGAGTGTGGCAATGCCAACCCTTGTGGAGTTATATGAATTCTTATTCCTAAGATCACATCTGCAGCTCCAAGGTCTTTCATATCAAACTTGCTCTTAAGCATTCATTTTGTAGCATTTATGTCAGAAATGTCTCTACTAATGATCAACATATTATCCACATACAAACAAATAATGACCTTGTGATTTGGAGTGTCTTTAATGTAAACACATTTATCACATTCATGATCTTAAACCCGTTTGCCAACATGGCTTGGTCAAACTTCGCATGTCACTATTTAGGTGTTTGTTTTAGTCCATAAAGTGACTTAATAAGTTTACACGCCTTCTTTTCTTTAAATGGAACCACAAAACCCTCAGGTTGTTCCATGTAAATTTCTTCATCCGATTCTCCATTTAGAAATGTTGTTTTCACATTCATTTGATGGATTTCAAGACCATATACCACTGCTAAGGCAATTAATATACGAATTGATGTTATCCTCGTTACAGGAGAGTATGTATCAAAGTAATCAAGGCCTTCTTTCTATTTAAAGCCTTTTACTACAAGTCTTACCTTATATTTGTCAATTGTACCATCCCATTTCATTTTTATTTTAAAGATTCATTTAGAACCTAAAGGTTTATTTCTTGGAGAAAGATCAACCAACTCCCACGTATGGTTGTTTAAGATTGAATCAATTGGTTGTTTAAGATTGAATCAATCGGTTGTTTAAGATTGAATCAATCTCACTATTGACTACCTCTTTCCAAAAGGATGAGTCTGAAGATGCCATTACTTCTTTAAATGTTTAAGGATCATTTTCTAAGAGAAATATTACAAAATCTAATCAAATAAAGTTGATATTCTTTGACGTAAACTACATCTTGTACTCTCATCATTATGTACATCCTCACTTAGTTCATCTCGAGGTCGTTTAGACTCTCCACTAGACTGTTCATGTCTAGTTTTATACGAATAAATGTGTTCAAGAAATTCAGCATTACCTGAGTCAATTACCACATTTTCAGTGATATCCGGATGTTTGGATTTATGAACCAAAAACCAACATGCTTTACTACTTTTGGCATATTCGATGAACGTGCAGTCTACTGTCTTAAGTCCTATTTTCACCCTTTTCGACATAGGAACTTGGACTTTCGCTAGATACCCCCACACTTTGAAATATTTCAAGTTAGGTTTCCTTCCTTTTCATTTTTTATATGGAATTGATAGTGTCTTACTTTGGGGAACTCTATCGAGTATTCGGTTAGCTGTAAGGATAGCTTCTTCCCGCAAGTTTTGCGGTAAACCTGAACTTATTAGTAACACATTCATAATTTATTTTAATGTTTAGTTTTTTCTTTCCATAATTCCATTAGATTGAGGTGACTACGGGGTCATAATTTGATGGTCAATTCCATTCTCTACATATATTTTCGCAAATGGAGATTCATATTCTCCACCCCTATCACTTCTTATCATTTTGATCTTTTTCTCTAATTGATTTTCAACTTCTGTTTTATATTATCTAAATGCATCTATTGCTTCATCCTTACTGTTTAGCAAATAGACATAACAATACCTAGTACAATCGTCAATAAAAGTTATAAAATACTTTTTCCCACCATGATATGGTGTTGACTTCATATCACAAATGACAGTATGGATTAAGTCTAAGGGATTGGAATTCCTTTCAACGGACTTATACGGATGCTTAGCATACTTTGATTCCACACATGTTTGACATTTTAATTTATTGCACTCAAAGTTTGGAAAAACTTCTAAGTTAATCAGTTTTGCAATGTTTTGAAATTGACATGTCCTAATCATTCATGTCCCAAATCATTAGACTCAAGCAAGTAAGAAGAAACAGAACTTTTATTGACTTCAACATTCATATTAAATAGGCCCTCAGTGAAGTAGCCTTTTCCTACGTACATTTCTCCTTTACTAAGCATAACTTTTTCAAAAACAAATACACCTTTGAATTTATTTTTATCAAGAAATGATACAGAAATCAAGTTGTGTTATTTTCAGGCAGACTTTTCCTGTTCCTTCAACTTTTGTAGTTGCAGAATTTTCCATATAGATCTTCTCTTCGCCTTGAGTCGGAGCAAATGCATCAAACAACTCTTTATTTACACAAACGTGGTGGGTGAAACTATAATTCATCCACCATTCTCGAGGATTTCCCACCAAGTTACATTCAGAAAACATGGCACACAGATCGTCCATTTCATTCTTGGATTCAGCCATATTTTCTTGGTCCTTTTTTTTGCCTTTCTTTGGGGCATGACAATCTTTTGACTTGTGGCCAATGTAGCCAAAATTAAAGCATTTTACCTTAAAATTCTTCTTGGGTTGATTGCTTTCTTGTCTAGATTTCTTTCATTTTTTGAGTTGTTGTGGTCGTCTTCTACAATGTTTGCTCCACTCATTGCAGAATTTTCTTTTGACCTTCTTTCTGCGGCTTTGTTGTCTTCTTTAATGTACGGCCTTACTATGAGATCTTCGACTGTTATCTCCTTTCGTTTTTATTTTAAGTAGTTCTTGAAGTCCCTCCACATAGGTGGAAACTTATCTATTATTGCAGCAACTTGAAATGCCTCGTTCACAACCAAACCTACAATAAAGTTCATGTGAACATTAAGAACATTTTTAATATGTTCAAATAAGGTATTCACCAAAATAAGGTATTCACCAAACTCATACCTTCCGCAAGGATATCGTGTATGATAACTTGCAGTTTCTGTACTTGAGATATGACAGACTTGCTGTCAATTATTTTATACTCAAGGAATCTTACAATAAAGAACTTCTTGGTTCCAATATCCTCAGTCTTGTATTTTCTTTCCAGCATACTCTCCAACTCTTTTGACGTCTTCATTCCACTATACACGTTGTATAGGTCGTCGGTAAGGCCACTTAGAACGTAATTCTTTCATAGAAAATCAGAATATTTCCATGCCACCATAACAACAAATCGCTCCTGATCCGAAGTTTCTTCGGGCAACTCTAGAGCTTCTTCTGATGTATATCTTTTAAGACATAAAGTTGTAAGATAGAAAAACGTCTTCTGTTGCCACCTTTTAAAATCAATACCCATGAATTTTCTGGGTTTCTCTATTGGTGCCATTGCTTACGAAGCACTCATACGACTAGTTGTAGCAACATTCGTTGCTACCACACTTGTCCCAATATCACTAACATGACTATCATTAGTCATTTTTCCTGTCACAAAAAGACAATCAACTTTAGTATATCAAAATACTAATTTATAAGTTTGTAACAACTTTAAACACTACTTGTGTTTAGTTTGATGATGAAGTTTTTATGTCTTCCAATCATCAACTGAATGACCTTTAACTTTTGATGAAGATTTTATGTCTTCAAATCACTTGTTAAGTTCCAAAAGAGTAGAAAGCATAAAGCTTTAATCTCTAGAAACCAAATGATACAGATTCTAATTATTTCCTTAAGATTTTTGTTTCATATAGTACAAAATTTGTATGTTTCTACACTAAACTTCAACACTAGTTCAATACTATCTCAAGAACACTTATGAAGTTCTTTTTCAACACCTTCAACATAAGTTCATTATGAACTATCAATGAAGTGTGTTATAGTTAAGAAGAAAGATGAAACAGAATTTAAAGCCAAGTCCTCCGAATTCACAGAGTGTCCTTAAGGAAATAATTCCCCTTAAGTACCAGAGGTTGCGGAATTTTTCTCCCAGGATAAAATAGCTTACAATCCGACAGTAGTGATACCTCAAACTATCGGATTCTTCAAACTCATTCAATGGGAAATGATCACGATGAGTTTTTAGAAGACAAGAAGTGTTTTTCAGCTCTCAAAATCATATATCTACCTAAGGAATAAGTCAGGTATTTATAGCTATTAGGTGTCCCTTTGAAAAGGAAGCATTGGTTCTTGGAAAATTGCATTGTTTCTTAATAGTCACGTCACCTGTACCTAGTCTGTGCTGGAACTGCACCTGACCTGTGGCCGCAGATGACTTTTCGCCTATTCTAGTAGTTTTTGTGCCTGACCTATGCCAGGCAGGGCCAACCTGCGACAGGTCTGCGCCTGACCTGCATTCGTAGGTTGCCCTTTATCCAAAGTAGTGTATCTTTTCTTTAAAGGTCACGTTCCTTCCGAGATACGCCATGCATGTGCTTGCATGGTATCTGAAATGCACAACATATGGTGAAAATTATTTCATTGTATTTTTGGATTAAAACTTTACTTGTTTTACAAGTTTCAAATAAAATTTGTCTAAAATATTAATCTCATCGATCGATCATTTGACAAATCCAAATTCAAATCTAAATCTAAAGCTGAAACCAAGTCGAGCGAGTGACGACGATGATGGCGTAAGGCACCACTTTGTTCTTGCCTCACTATCCATGTGGAGATGTGTTTCTAAATAAGAACACATGAAAGTTTCTCTCTCCCACCAATGTGGGAGAATTAGTAGACTTTCCATATTTTTTTAGTACATTTTTTTAGTGTGATCTTATTTTTTCCTTCACCAATTCCCTCCATTTAACAGTCACACTTTATACTTGAACCCAACTTATGTCAACAAATATGTTCAAAGTATTAAAGGCAAAACAATGTAACGGTGTACAAATTCTATTGTTAGTTAGTGTACAGTAAATAGTTACAAAGTTAATTACATATAGTTGTACTACTTTGATGAGTTAGTTGTACTGCACTGGTTAGTCAGTTGCACTATAATTATTAGTGAGTTGGTTATAAAGATAAGATAAATTAGTTAGTGTGGCTTAGTTACCTTAAGAAAATAGGGTAGCCAGATAGATTGTAAAAGCAGTTATCATTTTTAATGAAACATTATTTTCCTTTACTATCTCTCTAGTTTTACATTGTATTCTAAACTGAGTATCCACCATTTATGGAGCTTAATATGATATCATACCTCACAATTATTGCTCGAAGTCTCTAATTCTCTAGTAATTAAGTTTTCCTATTTTTGGTGCACGAAGAAAGCTTATGGAGAAGCTACTGCATCGATCAAGAAACAGTTAGGAATTGCAATTGTTTCAAGTGTATTGTTATTGTTTGCTTAACTTGAATTTTTTTGTTGCTTCCACAATCATTAATGGCGATTACGGGAGAAACCACATCTATCTCGGGAAATGAAGGCGAAACAATCATCATGCATTTGATACTCTAAGTAGTTCTCTTGTTTCAATTCAACTAGTTAGAGTTGAGAATTACTCTTTGTGGAGTAGATCGACGAAAATAGGTTTGCTAGGTAAAAGAAATTTAAGTTTTGTGAATGGACTGAGTTTAAAAGATAAGTTTGATTCATCCTTGCATAATCTTTGAGAAAAGTGTAATGTTGTTGTTCTTTCTTGGATAATGATATCCTTAAGTCATGAATTACTTAGTGGTATAGATTATGCTAGTAATGCACAACATTTGGACTAATCTTAAGGAAAGGTTTGATAAGGTGGATGGATATAAAATTTTCTACTTGCAGAAGGACATATATTTTGAAACAAGAAATAACTTCTGCGGCGCAGTATTTTTCTAGATTGAAGGAGTTGTGGATGGAGTATGACTCGCTTATGCATTGTCTTAGCTGTAACTATACAGACTCCAAAACTGATGCAAATTATTTTGACTATCAAAGTTTGATGCAATTTTAATTAGGATTAAGTGAGTCCTACAATAATTTAGAAGTCAAACAATGATTTTAGATGCACCTCCTAGTATAAACAAGGGTTATTCACTAGTCATGACTGAAGAAAGTTAGAAATATCTGGGCAAGTCTAATACTGTTGGAATATCTGTTCTACTAGTACTAGAGATATGAGTGATGGCATGGTATTTTTTAGTGCTATACGTAAGGCTCCTCAGGATGTTCAAGGATCTTAGTCTCATTTCCAAGTTTAAGAAGAATCATAATAGTAACCTGCACTGTGATTTTTGCAACTAGGATAACCATACCAGTGTTGTATACTATAAATTATGTGGATATCCACCTGATTGAAAGGAAAAAAGGAAGACTAGTCCAAGTTCTATCTTAGGTAACAATGGTAAAGGAAGATATTATGGTTATCAGAACCAAGGATTCAGAGCAAATCATAACCAGTCTTTCTCAAAACCTCAGCATTTCCAATAGATCAGACTTAGGAATTTTTAATGCTGGTAATTCTTCTAAGCCATCTCATGCTTTTATGAGTAATGTGCAGCCTCAACAGTTTATGCAACCACAACCATTCTACTACTATCCTTACATGCAATAATATCTCTCTTTATCACAACCTCAATTCTCTTCTGATCAATACCAAAAGATTGTTCATGTGGTTGATAAAGGAAAAGGAAAATTCAACACTAACATAAGCATGATAGAAACAAGTATGGTTACATGCTTCACTTATACTTTTGCTGATGAGAATTGGATAGTAGACACTGGAGCATCTAAGCACATGGCTAGTAAGTTGAGTTTATTAATTAAAAGTCACAAATTACTTTCTTATCAAGAAGGAGAGGTTCACTTACCTACTGGCACTCTAGCGAAAATCTACAATTTAAGACCTTTCAAGATTTTTGGAGGTTTCGAGATCACTGATGTATTACAAATTCTTGAATTCAAGTATAACCTATTATTTGTGTCAAGTCTAACAAGAACATTAAATTATTGTGTCTTATTTGTAACACCCTGAAATCTCATCCCGAAGCATCACATGGTGCTTAAGGCTACAAGTAGCCTCAAGCTAACCCTTTGAGCCTGCTACTAAATCTCATACTTACTCCAGGGATTTAAAATCAGATAATAAGAATAAATCTCATCAAATCTCAACTGAAAATATAATGTCTGAAATATGAAATACTAAAAATATCTGACAAACATCTGAAACTCTAGTCTGATAAAGCCTCTACTACTTAAGATCTAGAGAGCCATTGGGACAAATCCTTAACTGACTCATACTCAACTAAAAAGAAATAACCACTGATATCAAATCTGAAGGTCTAAGAAATAGGTCCTCGAACCGTGAGGACTCACCAACTGTAGAGTATAGATCAAGGTACTCGAAGATCGCTGACGATGCTGAGACTGAGCACCTGAACCTACATTATAAGACAATGAAGCACATAGACGTATATGTGGATCAGCACTTTGAGGATGTACTGAGTATATGGGGTGTATGCATTTAGATAAATAATACCATTACTCTATATAAAATCTAGCATGCAAATATGAATGACTCATATGGATTGACTAAGTCTCAAACATAAATCTCATAAATCAGGAATAATGAAACATATAGTATAAATCTCGTGAGTCATTGTACTTAACTCAAAAATCTGTATTCTCCTCTCATTCTCAAAACTTGTAAGCTAAAGGAATCTTTAAACTATGCATTCTAAACTCATGCTTTCATCTTGAGGAGAACAGAACTTCTTTGAAACTCAAGGACTTAGAACTTTAGAAACTTCAAGACATGGAAAAACCTCTGGACTCTTATGAACTTGGGAGTTTCTTCTAATCGACATAAACCATGTGAGCTACATGGAGTCCAACGTCTCGCGCACGTTGGGGAGAGCTGTTCTACCCTTGCCATAATAATAGAACCTCAACTCTAGTGATCACTATCTTGGCCTCAGGCCCATAAATCTCAATTCTACGGGGGCACGTAGTTCTGGGGAAGTAGGATGCGCAAAATCCACACTTCCCGCTCGGTGCTAAATACTACTTCCATACTCAAGCTCAGAATTTTTAGGAAATCCACCTCAAAATAACTCAAGGGTCTATAGTGAAGACCAAATTATAATTCTCTTAGCTTTATATCATAAAGACTGAATAATGTGGATTCCTGTCTTAACTCAAGTTTAAAAGCAATCTTTCTTTAAAATTAAAGTACTTGTTGATTGAATCATACTAAACAACATACTCTTTAAGAAACATCAAAACTCATACTTAGTTTAAAACTTATACTCATGCTCAAATAATCTCAGTTTCATAATAAAGCTTAAATCATGACATCAATCTTGGAAACATTAAATCAATACGAGGATGTACAACTCATAGCATAATTTCTTAACTCATGTCATAAAATAGTGAAACAATCATGCAATTCAAGACTTGAACAACTCGTCATCTCATAATCTTAAAATAAAGTAATTTGGGTACAAACCCACTTGCAAAAATATGAAATTCTTTAATAAAAATCAACACTTTGGGCACAAGAATGAAATGAGTGTTCTTGTTCAAATCCCACATACCTTGAATTAGAAGCTTTGGATGAACTCTCTCTTTTGGAACTCTATTCGTACTCTTGAATGAGGGTTCTTGAAGCCTTTGACTTGAGAACCTTGAATCTTGACTTAATTTAGAAAATCTATGGTGAACCCTTGAGATTCTTAGAAGAGGATTTGGATACTTAGGGTTTTTGGTTGAGGGAAATTTTGACAAAATCTCATATAATGCTTGTATTGGCCCTAAATTATGATGTTTGTACGGTTTAAGAGGCTTGAAAAAAGTCCAAAGTGCCTTTTTTAACTTCTGTATGAAGCTGGAAACATTGAATTGGAAATCCAATTTTATGGGCCACCGCGATGTGCCACTATCGTGGTGCTCACTAGAAATTGACAAATGGGAATTTGGGAGTCACCGTGACGCGGAGCCATTGCGTTGTCCCACTGGTTGGGACCTGGAACTTCAGCGTGACGCGTCATGATCACGCTAGGCCGTTGGAAATTGACTACTGGGAAATTAGGGTCCTCCGTGATGCGCCACTATCATGGAGTTCCACTGAAATTTGATAATTGTTAAATAGACCCTCTCCGCAATGCGCCAAACACTAAAATGATGATGTTTTATGACTAGAACTTAGATTACCATAAATTCTTACCCCGCTATCGGATTTGTGCGGATCTTATATCGTTAGAAATATAATTAAATTTCCCACATGATAAAAAGTCAAAATTAGGGAAAATCCATATGGTTTAAACGTTAATCACTTAGGAAGTTATTCCTTAACCCTCTAGAGATGAAATTAGGCTTAAGGAAAACTTTGGGGTATTACATTATTATACCTTAAATTCAATATATTCCAAGACATCTCCAGTGAAAAATCGATGAGGATTGGCAAGTTGGAGAATGATCTCTCTGTAGTAGCTGTAGACTATTCTTTGAAGTCACAAGAAGCTAAGTTGCTCTCTCAGTACATATATGTAAAATTGGCTATTGACAATACCCGTTCTACTTCTTCTAGTCCTGTTGATTCACTAAGTACTTGGGATAGAAGACCAAGGCATGTAACCTTTGTAACTCTAAAAAAACTGAATTGCTTTAAGAATGTATCCGATAAATCCTTTGATTGTTGCACTATATGTCTTTTGGCTAAACAACCTAGAAAACCTTTTCCTCTTAGTACATCCACTACTGATTCTTGCTTTCATATATTAAATGTTGTTGTTTGGGGTCCATATAGAGTGCCTACTCATGATGGTAAATGTTTTTATCTTACATTAGTTTGTGACTACTCTAGGTACACCTAATTGATGCTTTTAAATTCTAAGGCAAAAGTCATAGTAGCTCTTAAAAACTTCTTTGTGATGATTAAGAATTTTTTGGCGCTATTGTTAAAGTTTTAAGATCTGACAATGGTTGTGAATTATTTGACTCATAATTGAATGAATTGCTGCAACTTTTTGGTGTGTTACATCGGAGTTCTTGTGTGTACACTCCTTAACAAAATAGAGTGATAGAGAGGAAGTATAGACACATTCTTGATACAATTAGAGATTTGAGATTTCAAACACGTATTCCTTCGAAATTCTTGGGGTAAGTCTGTTTGCACTAGTGCATATCTTATTAATAAACCACCCTTTTATATTCTTAACGTCAAAATACCTTATGAGTGTTTACATAATACCTCTTATTCTCTGGATCATCTCAAGGTTTTTAGTTTTCTGGCTTTTTCTAGTGAGGAAGACAAGTGGAAAAAATTACTTTTAGGGCCATTCCTATTATTTTTCTTGGCTATTTAAAGAACATGTTTTTCCTTTTCAACACATGACTACCTCCACTTTTTTATTTCCTATTCTTCAGTTCCATGAATTTTTAAATAAGCCTTTTATTCCTCTAGTCATATCTACTGTATCTGGTGTCAATCTATCTCTCCTTGTGCCTCCACATGAAGGCACTACTGATACCATTCTTCACGATTCAGCTCTAGAATACCTTCTTACCTCTTTAGATCCTCCTATTACTGATAGAAAAACTCCAACTAGATAGTCCAGGCCTTATACTTGTCTCAGGTACTATAAGACTAGCAAACTAAAGTCTAACTCTGCTTACTTGTATCCAATATCTAATCATCTAAGTTGTTCAAATTTATCACATGATCATAGTATAACCTTAGTTTTTTAGTCTTATATCAGTGAACCATCTTTCTTAGATGAAGCTTCTCATGATCCAACATGGATTGAGGCTATGAAGTAAAAAATGACTACTCCCAAAGCGAACAACACTTGGTCTATTATTGATCTTCTTTCTGGTAAATATCCCATTGATTATAAATGGGTGTTTAAGGTGAAGTATTTAGCCTTAGTGTTGTTGAAAGGTACAATACAAGGCTTGTTACTAAAGGTTTTTGTTAAAAGAAATGGTTGGATTACTCTAAAACCGTTTCTCCTATGGATAAAATGGTTATTGCTAGGTTTGTTGTTATTGTTGGTTGTTGCAAAAGGCTGGCTTGTATTGCAAATAGATGTTCACAATGTTTTTTGCATGGTGATTTAGTTGAAGATGTTTACATGGTTATCCCTTTTAGTTTTTACTAACAAGGGGAGGTTTGCAACGTCTGCAAACTCCAAAAATATTTGTATGGGCTCAAGCAGGCCCCAATATAGTGGAATCTCAAGCCTACAATAACTCTACTTGAACTAGGATATGTTCCAAGTTATGATGACTACTCTTTGTACACCAAGAATGAGAAATAAAAAATTATTGTAGTATTTGTATATGTGTATGATCTTCTCATCAGTACAAGCAACCTTAGTAAAATAGATCTGACTAAAATAATTTGAAAAACTCAAGTTTAAAATAAAGGACTTAGTTAGCCTCAAGTTCTTTCTTGGTATTGACTATGCCAGGATCAAGGTGGGGCATGTTATGAGTCAGCACAAATATGCACTGGAGCTGATATCTGAACTAATATTGAGTGGTGCTAAGCCTGTACATACACCACTTGATCTAAATTTGAGACTAACTTCAATAGAGTATGATGCTCATATAGAAAGTTCAAATTCAGTATTAGATGATAAACCACTAAAGGTTGTTGGAAAGTATTAGAGACTAGTAGGAAGACTGCTATACTTAACTATGATGAGAATCAGCATTTCCTTTGTAGTACAAGTCTTGAGTTAGTATATGCATGAACTTAAGGAGTCTCACATGAAAGTAATAATTAGAGTGGTTAAATACATTTAGTCAGCTCTTAGACTTGGTTTATTAATGCCATTTTAAGTGACAAATATGCTACCTGCATTCTGTGACTCAGACTAAAGAACCTATTTACAAACTAGAAGGTCAGTGATGGGTTATTTGGTAAAGTTTAGAAATATTATTGTGTCTTGGAAATCCAAGAAGCAACAGACCATGGCAAGAAGTTCAACTAAAGCCGAATTTAAGAGTATGGCATCAATTGTTGTAGAAATCACTTATCTTATTATATTGTATAAGAAGTTAGGGGTGAATATGCAACAACCAATAAATTGTTTTGTGATAGAAAAACTTCAATACAAATTGCAACAAACCCAAATTTTTAGTAGAGAATAAAATACTTTGATATTGATTCCTACTTTGTTATAGAAAAGTTACTGACAGGGATGATCCAAACTCATCATGTGTCTACAAAAGTGCAGTTTGCAAATTTACTCACCAAGAGCTTGAAAGGAACTCAAAATTCATATTTTTTGTCCAAGCTTGGTGTGAAAGATATATTCAACTACCATCTTAAGGAGGGGTGTAGAAAGTATTGAAGGCAAAATAGTGTAAGAGTGTAACCGTCCGATAGTTAGTTGGTGTGAAGTAAATAGTCACAAAGTTAGTTACATGTAGTTGTACTACTTTGATTAGTTAGTTGTACTGCACTAATTAGTCAACTATATTACACTGATTAATGAGTCAATTATTGAGCTAAGGTAAGTTAATTAGTGTAGCTTAGAATTTCTACAAAAAATATGGTAGCTCAAATAGATTGTAAAAGTAGTTATAATTTTTCAATGAAATATTATTTCCCTTTACTCCCTCCTCTCTAGTTTTACATTGTATTCTAAGTTGACTATTCACCATTGATGAAGCTTAATAAAATGATACGTTGGGATCCTTGGAATCACGACTAGTGGATCAATCTGATTGTACCTTAGCTTTGCCTTATTGTATAGGATTTCATAATCCCGCTAATTTTTGTAACCACTCAACGAGTCACATTTCATTAATTCTCTTAGTTACATGAAATAACTATTTCATATTGGACACTTCCAGCATACTACTTCTTGCATGATTACTATGTTTACTTAGTTTTATATAAGATATTGTAACAAAAAAGAAATATGAAGGACGTCTAATGAGAAGCAATATATAATTGGGGGTGATAGAAATAATTAGATTATTTTACCTTTACTAGAGAGGCAGAAGAAAAGACTATGATATAGGGATATGCAGATTTCGATTCAAACTGTTAACCCGAACCGATAATTTGGTTATTGGCTTAACGGGACAGATTTTTAGTTAATGGGTCGGTTGTTGATTTTAAAAAATCAATTAACGGGTTATTGGTTCCGAGCTCGGGTTCCCTAAATTTTTTGTTGGGCTACCCGATTAACAATACACATAATTAATAATTACACACTGGTCTCCCATCTTATCCCTAATTATAATTCCCACCCATTACCTATTCCACTGGCCCAAATGCCTAAATTTCAAACTCGTTTATGACTTAGGTCTTAGGTTAGAGAATAGGATTCAAATTTTAATCTTTCAATTTTCACGTTTGCGCTGCCTCACTCAGTCTTAGCACTTCTTTCTCACTATTCATAATTTTTGCTGAAATCTTAGTAGTGAAGCTCAATTTTTGCTGATATTCTGTAGAGACCAAAGATGATTTTTGCTTTTTCTCTCAACAGGTAAGAATTTTTGCTTTTGCTCGAAGCCTCGATCTCATTCTTAGAAGGCTTCTTCTCCATCTTCAATTTCTATCCAATTTTTGATATATTATTCTAAGGACCATCTCATTTGAATCATTGATTCATTGCATGTCCTATTGTCCTTCGATCTTGTCATCTGGGTAACTTGAATAAATGGATATTAATGTTTTGTATCGACTGTCGAGCTTGTAGTCTTGTACTCTTTATTGTGAAATTGCCCTTTGGCTATCAATCCATGTACTATTTATGTTAAGTTTATTGTTATTTTGAATACACAGCTATTTTATTGTGAAATTCTTGCAATATTGTGAATATGATATTGGTAATGGTAGTGCTCCTGTAGGTGTATGTGGAGGGGAAAGGTTGAATGAATTCTTGTAGTTCATGAATATGATATTGGCGCTGGTAGTGCTCCTGCAAAGGGTGTGGGGGGTGAGTGAATTCTTGCAGTATTGTGAATATGATGTTGGTACTGGTAGTGCTCGTGCAGGTGGGAGTTTTTTTCATTTGAATGAATTCTTGAAAGTATTGTGAGTTTGGTGGTTTCTTGGTATGAATGTAATGGTAAAAAGTTGGTATTTTTATGGAGTTTTGAGGTTGTTTATTGTGATCGTGCAGGTGGGAGTTTTTTTCATTTGAATGAATTCTTGAAAGTATTATGAGTTTGGTGGTTTCTTGGTATGAATGTAATTGTAAAAAGTTTGTATTTTTATGGAGTTTTGAGGTTGTTTATTGTGAAAATATGGTGACTTTAGAATGAATTCTTGAAAGTATTGTGAGTTTGGTGATTTTTACCCAAAAAAAATGGTATGAATTGAGGAGTTTTGAGGTTGTTTATTGTGAAAATATGGTGTTTGTTTGGTATGAATTAATTTTAAAGTTGTTTTTTTATGGAGTTTTGAGGTTGGTTACAGTGAAAAGTTGATTCTTTTTTTTTATGCGGACAATGGTGTGGATGTTGGTACTGGCAGTGCTAATGCAAGTGGGGTTCTTTTCTTTTGAATGAATTCTTGAAAGTATTGTGAGCTTGATTCGTTCTTGGTATGAATTAATTGTTAAAAGTTGGTATTTTATGGAGTTTTGAGGTTATATGGTGCTTGTTTGGGATAAATTAATTGTAAAGTTATTTTTTATGGAGTTTTGAGGTTGGATATAGTGAAAAGTTGATGCCTTTTTTTTTGTATGTTGAGTTGATGTTTGGATTTTGAACTTAATTTTCAACTTGTGTGACTGTTACTTTAGATTTTTTTATTCTGTTTGTACTAGCAGTTTTATATTTGTGAGTTTAGTTTTAATGTTTTCTATTCTATTTGGGCTATGTACATAGAAAGAGCACTAAGCACTAAGCAGTAGGGAAGTAGGAAGTAGCTTACTAGCTTTGAAGTTTGAACTTCAAATTATATATGTTTAATGTTAACAGTTAACCCGATAACCGAACCGATAACAATGAAAAACCGATAAATCGATAACCGATTAACCTATATCTTAATGGTTATTTAACGATTTAGCATATATACAAACCAATAATGAATAAGTAAAACCAATAATTTTCAAAACTGAACCGAACCGACTGAGATGCAGCCCTTCTGTGATACCCTAAAAATTATGAGGAGAGGGAGAATTAGGAGAAAGAATAAATGTATTTTTATGTATTTTCTTATCCGTAATAATAGAAGTATTTACACATGGTTGTTTTTGAATCGTAAGGGTTTACCACCACTAATGGACGATGTCCCTAGGGAGTTACAAATAACAATAAAACATGAACACAAAGTAAATGCGCAAAACAAATCAACACATGAGATTTTTACATGGAAACCTCTTTGCTCAAGAAAGGAAAATCATGATCTGTCCTCACAGGATTTCTCAAGCTCCTCTATAATCAATCAACCCTGAATACAACCTCCAACAAGATTTAACTCTAAATTCTAAAGCTTGCAATACCCATTTTACAAACCACCTAAGGTAATCTATCTTACTCTTCACTCACTCGATTAACTCTAACCATCCATTCTTAGGAAACTCTACCTAACCAAAACAAATGAAATAAAGAAGAAATTTTACTCAAAAACACTGGAGTAAATAAGTTTCTAGAACATGACTCAAGATAAGCAAAAACTAAAGAAAAAGAGAATTTCTGGATCTTGATCAAGAGAGCTTTTGCTGGCTTTTCGATAAAATGAGTTTGCAAAAACTAGAACCCAAGGCTATTCTCTGTTGCTTATATAGATGCGTAGGAATCTTGGTTAGAATTCGATTGGACCAAGTGTTCACATTATACATTATGCACCTGCATAATAATTATGCTACAACACAAAACTGTGCAGAGTGCAACAATTTACTATTGTCCTTCAACAATCCTCAGTAAATACATATAACGGACATGGTCCCTGAGCATGTTACTTAGTCACAATCAAAATATAGAACAATAATTTCTCCTTTTTGATGATGACAAACTGTACTCATAAAGAACACTCGAATTTCCCCTTTCTCCAGCACTTCCCTTTCAACTAATCTTCCCCTATCAAAACTAACTTTCCCCTATCAAACTAACTTCCCCTATCAACAACACTCCTGGTATTCCATAATATTACATTAGAGATCAGGTCCCCAAGAATCTACCTCAATGACTCATCTTTTCCTTTTTCGCGTCATGAAAAAGTAACGACAGTAAACTAAGTTAATCAAAATGCACAACAGGTTAACTCATGGACACTGGAGAAATACTAACATGAATGAACAAACATAGAAGAGAATTAAATGTTAGACACAAATAAAGAGTTCCATTCATTTCTTGATCCGAAGAAGTACCACACAGTGTAGTTCTAAAAAAACATAAAACACTAAACTAACCAGCCATTGGGACAACCAAGTAAAACTTACTTAAGATAAATAACATAAAAGGGTTGGGGGCTTAAGAGGGTGGAGGTATAGGATCAAGAGATCTTAGGAGCATCTTCATCCCGATACTCTCAGCAGAGTGAGTTTTCAAAAGCTATTTTATAAGGTCCTTGACTTCAACGTTCAGTTCTTTAACCTTTCCAAACAAAGCAATGACTTGTACCTTCAATGATGGATTTTTAATTCCTCTGAAGCACTAGGTCCCTCTGACGATAACTACTGAATCCTCAACTTGAGGTGTGTAATTTTTGCATCACTTGCAACTAGTGCCAGTCTCAATCCATCTACCTCTAGACTCAACTATTCTTGTCATCGATTAACTTTGAAAATTGTGACTTGGTCTTAAATTTCCATCGACACACTCATTTTAATGTTCAAAGTGACCATCTGCTTCACAGTACCAGGTGCGCCTTTTTCATAAACAACCTTAAAATGATTGAAAACTCTATTCAGGAAATATCCATAGGGCACTCTATACTTTTCTTTATTATTCATTCCTTAACATGAAAAACCTTGTACATGTGCTCAATCATTAAGGAAAACAGACTTACAAGCTCAAACTTGCTCAGACATTCCATCAGAAAAAGGTCAATTGCTGAGGCCACAATCCTCTTTTCTGACCTGGGCAATAACACTTTATTGACAACCTTATATACCAAATGAAACTCATCTTTCACAAATATTTTCTAACACCTGTTTTAGAAGTCCTTACCTCTTTAGAGGCAGCATACATGAATTCCATCGAAGGTTGTTGATTTTTCATAAATTTGACTCCAATAATGGGAATGTCTAGAATCTTTCCTAAGATCTCCTCATCCAAATTCACCTTTTTTCCTTGCACTAATGTAGACATGCTTAATCCATCCTCTACAAACTTTATAGTGTAAAAGAACTTCCAAACCTTCTTTTCAAACACAAAGGGAACTGGTTTCTCAAAGAGGTACAACCATCCCTGATGTCTCAAATACTCAACCAATTCAACCATACCTATTTGTTCAAAGATCCTAGGGTCATATACCCTTCCTAACAAAACTTTGATATTTCATGATCTCATTTGTCTCTTCCCTTGACAGGACTTGCTCTTCTTTCTATAGTTTTCTATTAGAAGTACTCCCTGACTCTTCTTCTATCAAACTCTCTTTCATGGGACCAGATTCATCAGAAACTTTTCTCTTCACTACAATATATTTCTTGGGGGAGATGGTTTATGATTTTGCTTCAGAAGACCAAGTCCTCCTCCTTTCTTGAGCTTTCTTCCTTCTCTTATCTTTTGAAGCAACAATATCCACACCAATGTCTCCTTCTCCTTAACCTACATCCACTATATAAACATTGTCCACATCAATAACTATGCCTATTTTTAGCCTTCTCCTCTTAGTTGCGGCTGATTTGATAGTTTTTAAAGCATCATTTAATAACTTTTTCTCTTCACTCCTAGTGGTGTACGTCTTAACCACTTTAGCAGTTTTCTTAGATTTCTCTTTCTCTTTATTTCCTCTTAGATTTTTCATTTTCCATTTCAAGGGTACATCCTTCTCCCCCTCCTCCTTATCTTTCATTAGAGACTGTATAACTACATCAATTTTCTCAGTGGTTGCATCAAATATAGGGAGTGAAGATTCAGTAAAAGGATTTTCCTTCATCTCAACATGACTTTCTCCTTGAGCACTAGCCAGCACTGTCAAACTCTCATCAACCCAGTCTTCTTTTACTAGAACACTACTTGAAGGGGTCGATCCTTTGACTAGAAGATCCTCTTTAAACAATTGAACAAAGATAAGGTTTGACTTAGAGAGGGTTAGGAACCTAGTTCTTCGTGGTTTTCAGATGGTGTATTAGTTTCTGGAATTTTTGAAGGAGTAGTAATACTTAGTAATTCAATCTCTATAGGTGACCTAAGCGTCTCAGTAGTATCTACAATAATAGCTCTTTGTGTACTTGGTATGCCGGTTTATGAGATCACTCAAATGATAGGGTCTATCAAGGACATATGTGTTAGATAGGATGAAAAAGTGATTTTCCATAGTGGGTGTGGGTGACTAAGGATTTCAGACTCTTTTGAAGGGCTTGAAGATCAAACTTTTTCAAACATTACAATTTTGAGAGGAAAAGATGAAAGAAGAAATTGAAAAGTAGAAGATTGATAAAGCCCAAACTAACCCTTCTTAGAAGGATAAAAAGGTCGCTAACAAAATATAGTAACCCAACTAGCTTGGGGTCGATCCCACAGGGAATACGTCAGATATCTTTCCTTAAATTATTGAAATCACCAGGTAGTATGAAAAAGTAAAAAGGGAGGAAGAGGGGTGATTTGTAGTAACTGGCAAGAAGTAACAAAAATTGAATACTTGAGGTAGTAATCAATCTAAGATGAACCCTAGGTTTGTGTTCCCCTTGTATTTTAACTCTGTATATTTATTGTGCACTATCAAACTATTTTGATACTTGCATACATAATCTAACAAGTTATGTATCACTAACTATCTTGTGGACTCATTGGGAAATCTCATTCTTTACCTTGTGAGTCTTAGAGTGTCGCATTACAATCCCTTTTCCTGAATCCCAGATTAATTATTACCTTTTGAGTCTCAAGTTAATTAGATGAGAAGACGAGAATTTCATGAAAGGGGGTCTCAAATTACTATTATGATGTATTTTCCAAATCTCTACCTCTCTTTTGAAGCAAGTAGTAGGTATAGGTGGTTCTTAACGTTAGACACTTCTAAGAAATCAATTGAACTGAAGAAAATCACATTATGTGCAAGAATCTTTATCTAGAATAACTTGACACTTCCTCTATTCGTTAATCTTACAATCCTAGGTAAGGGACTTAGCCGTTCATAGTTGTGAGATAATTCATGAAATTCACAAACAAAATTACAGAATCACCTCACAATAATGAAATAAGAAATCTCAAAGTCTTAAATTGAATAACAAACCAAAAGTAAACCTATAATATTAGGAGTATGTTGTAGTCTCCAAGGGCCTATCTCTGAATATCTGGCCTCCCTAGCTTATATCTACTATACAAAGTCTAAAGGGTATTTATAGATTACAAGAAATCCTAAAAATCAAATCCTAAATAAAATAGGAAAACTTTACTAAATGTACATAATAAGGACTAAAAATATCATAGGAGTAGGTTTAGGTTACATGGAAACCGTAGGAAACGATGCCGTAGAACAACAATATGACACAAGGGAATCAAGCTAAACATTACATTAGAAACAAATAAACATGCATATATACAAGTTACGCTACTCAAAAAAGTAAGGAACTAGCAATACAACCCACATGCCCTCATAACAAATAAGTCCCAAATCACTCATATAAAAGTATGCATGTCAATGCAAGGACATACTAAGAGACACTCAAAATCACAAGAGAAGTTCCAACAATACGTATCAAATACCATAGACTTGACCTTATTTTCTTTACCTTAGTTTTCAGAAAATCAAGTTAGAATCATAATAGGACTTTATTCGACTTGTAATGTAGGCTTAGGGGCTGGTATGGTACGTATAGATATATCAAGTGACTAAGCCTCCTTGGAACTACACTAACTTTGGGTTCCACACTTTAACCAACTTTCTTTTTATTCCACCCTTATTTCTCCCATTTTATCTTGTTGAACATTCAGGTTGGGTGTGGTTTCTTTTATTCTTTCTTTTACAACTTTTTCAACCTTTCTTTTTTTTTTGCTACCAAACCCAGACTTACTTTTTTTTCCTCTTATTTTACCCTTCTTTATACCCACTTAACAATATGGACCTCTATGATAGCCACCTCAACTTAGGTGATTTGCTTGAGTTGAGGTGGATAATGTCCAAGAAGGACCAGGGCCAAAATAGGTTCATTGTAACACAAATAGGAAGGTGAAAAGTATAAAAAATAAATAGGCTATAAGTCTAGAAAATTGAGATCAAGGGATACTAAATTACATTGGGAATGTCATTTAGGCTAATAGTGGACTAATATAAAAAACGGACTGTGATTCTTTCCTGATCGACTATCCTAAAACCTAGGTAAGACTAACCGAACAAGTTCTGGATTTAACCCATAAAGGGAACTAAGTTGCATCTCACACACATATGGCATAGAGTCACATCACAAGCTACTACCTATCCGGTTCATGCAACCGTTAGCAATGATTATTATGTCCCTAATCCTAATACCATAACAAGTTCACAATAATCACATATATATACATATCACACAATTCAAACACAAGCTATTGAAGGGGTATCATTTTCTCAAAAATCAACAAAAATATGTCAAATACCATAGATACTCATTTTCTCCTTGCTAAATACAAAACATCATGAAAAAAGATAATACACCTAGACATGCTGGATTTACTAGGAACTGGACTCTGGGGAAAAGAGGCACAGAAATAAAAACCCCTAGAGGACATCAAGACCCACAAGCAGCCCCATCCTCAACTTAAAATCATGCATTGTCCCCAATGTATTGGGCCGCTACAAAGCAAAAGAGTAAAAAGCATACCTATGGCACCATGAATGTGACTATCTGACGTCTATCACAATAACACGTACAAATAACAAAATACTTTGGGTTGCCTTCCAAGCAGTTCCTGATTTAATGTCGCGGCATGGCAGGACTTGGTTGGTTACTCAAACTTCACTAAGAAGCCCATACGTACCTTGATTAATCAGACTTCATCAAGGTATCCCAAGAGTTGTTTTCCAATTTTCTCTTTCCATTTTAAACTTATGAATTTCACCCCTAATTATTTTTTGATTTCCCATTATTCTCATGGGGCGGAGGTATAAAAATAAAGGATCCAAGAAATAGATGAGGTATGTTGTACTTCTTGGCCCTTATATGAGGAATGTAATTCTTTGATTTTGGCTCAACAAATTCAAGAATATAGATATATATTTCCTCCTTCTTCCACTCTTATTCAAGTTTGGATGGCTAAATAAAGATCTGACTATCCGAACACAATATGGAAAAATGTTTTGAATAAGGTCCATTGTGCCCTACTCAGGAAGTACAGTCTTCTTTACATCCTTACATATCTCTAATGTACTTTCCTTAAGAGTAAGAGTATGAGTAATTTAGGATCCTCTAATTTTAGCTCCTCAAGTTGGATTCTCAGAAATTTTTCAGTCTCAAACCACCCTTAACTAAGTTGTTGGGCATTACATACAATAACTTTTGCATCCAATTCTACTTGTAAGTAGTGAATATCTAATACAAACCTATTAACATTTTGAATAAGCTCATGATTTTTGTGGACAAGGTGTGTCAATGTTTCCAATAGGCTCTCCTTGTGTTCAAACACTATATCTGCCGCACTCGTATAATAACGCACCATATCAAAAGGATAAGGATCAATAATTAAGAAGTCTTCATCACTCCATACTTTCTCTGGCCAAGTTATTATATCAAGACGACTAGGCACACACTAGAGTATGCCCAAAGAAGAATAAAAAATAAAAACTTGACAACTTTACCAATTCTAACCAGTCAATCTAGAACTGTATTCCCAGACAACGACGCCAAAATTTGATAACGCCCAAACTATCCCTCCTTAAAAGAATAAAGAGGTTGTTGTCAAAATATAAGAACCCTACTAGGTTGGAGTCGATCCCACGGGGAATACATCATATATATTTCTTGATATTGTTGAAATCACCAGGCAGTGTAGAAAATTAAAAAGGGGGGATCTGTAGTAACTAGCAAGAAGTAACAAGAATTGGATGCTTGAGGTTGTAATCAATCTTAGAAGAGCAGTAGGCTTGTGTTCCCCTGGCTTATAACTCCATAGATTTATGATGCACTATCGAACTATTTCGATACCTTGCATGTAGAATTTGACAAGTTATGTATCACCAAATATCTTATGGACTCATTGGAAAATCTCACTCTTTACCTTGTGAGTCTCAAAGTATCGTGTTACTTACCCTTGCCCTAGATCCTAGATTAACTATTACCTTTTGGGTATCAAGTTAATTAGATGAGAAGGCAGAAATTATTAGATGGAAAGGGGTCTCAAATTACTGTTGTGATGTCTTTTCCCAATCTCTACCTCTCTTTTGAAGCAAGTAGTGAATACAAGCGGTTCTTAATGTTGGCCACCACTAAGCTATTAATTGAACTGAAGAAAATCATAATACATGCAAGAATCTTTATCTAGAACTTGACACTTACTATTTTCTTTAATCTGCCAGGGTTTCTATAATTCTAGCTAAGGGAATTAGCCGCTCATAATTGTGAGATAATTCATGGAATTCAATGGAAAAATTACAAAATCAATCTCTCAATAATAAAAGAAGAAATCCCAAAGTTTTAAATTGAATAACAAATAAAAAATAAACCAAGAACAATAGGAGTATATAGTAGCCCCCAAGGGCCTATCTCTGAATATCTGGTCTCTATAGCCTATATCTACTAAACAATGTCAAAAGGGTGTTGATAGATAACAAGTAACCCTAAAAATCAAATCCTTAATAAAATAGGAAAGCTTGACTAAATGTACATAATAAGGACTAGAAACATCATAGGAGTAGGTTTAGGTTACACGGAAATCCTATGAAATGATGTCGTAATGATCTAAAAAAATTAAGATCAGTGACCACTTACTAAGGTCACATACGGACCGTATCTACTACATACGGACCATATGTGGTCCTTAGTATGTGACGGGCCTCTTTTTTCCTACTCTTAAACCTCTGGACTTCAAGTTCTAGCACCTACTTAGGCCACCTATGCCTAGTTAGTGGCACATACGCCTAGAATTGCCTCGGTAAGTAGCCAAAATTTATATTTTCATCTTTTTCTTCCATTTGGCATCCCAAACCATCCCTTTCTTTCGTGTAGCATTCAAAACCATCTTTTTCTTCCGTTTAGCATCCAAAACCTAGTTTCTTGCAAAATCACTCCTAAAACACATCAAATCCAATAAGATAGCCTTAAGTACATGCATATTCTCCAAGTTTAAGCATCGCAAGTGTTATAACTTCATAGAATGTCAAAGATGACTGATGAGGACAGAGTTAATGAAAATTTAAGATCTAATAAGAGAAAAGTGGAATTTTAATTTATTTTTAATGAAGGAAAAGAAGGTAAAGTTTGGACTTAAAGGAAAAGGAACATGTCTGGTCCCAATTGGAACACCCTTTAAGATTTGAACGATGTGAAAACTTTCAGAAATATGGGAAAGGACACATGAATTTTCAGAATAGTCATTTTACATAATTTTTAAGAAAGAACACATGATACTAACTTGTGGGATGGGACTAGGTACCTCCCTTTCTTAAAAGGAATTCCTGTACTTGATGTTTGTCTCATTATCTCTCCTTCAAGTATTTGCTCACCATACGTGTATGCCTGTAAAGGTATGGTTTTGAATTATACTAATTGCATAAATTAAAACTAGGATACCTTCTCCATAATTATAGCCAAAAATTGAGGAACTTGATCTATTGAAGCAGGTTAATTCATTTTGATTTGGTTTGATCTTAGCTTATTTTTCACAAATTGCTCCCGGTGGAGAGCCTTTGTGAAAATATCAGCCACAAAATCTTCAGTTTTGCAAAACGTCATATTGATTGCTCCTTTTTATATTATCTCTCTCTTAAGAAGTGATGTCTCACATTAATGTGGTTTGTCCTCTTTTGCTGCACATGGTTCTTTACCATATTTAGAGCATTTGTGTTGTCACACATCAATGGAATAGTGTCAGTAAAAATTCTAAAGTCTTTTAGATGATGGTAGATCCAAATTAATTGAGCACACCATGAAGCTGTAGCTACATAGTCAACTTTTGTAGTAGAGAAAGCAACTAAGTTTTGCTTTTTAGGACCCCAAAATATAAAAGATAAACTAACAAAATAAGTCATTTTAGGGGTACTTTCCCTACCCACCAGGTAACTTGCATAGTCAGCATCATCATATTCTATTAAATTAAAGTTATATCCTAAAGGATATAATAGGACCAGATCCCCTGTTCCTTTTAGATATCTGAGAATTCTTTTGACAATATTCAAGTGAAACTCTTTTCTACAAGCTTGAAATCTAGCACACATACCCACACTGAATACTATATCAAGCTTACTAGTAGTTAGATATAGTAGAGATTCAATGATTTCTTTATACATTGTCTCATTTACTGAGGGATCAAATTGATCAACATCCATTTTAGAGCTAGTTCAAATGGGTGTATGAATGGGGTTGGTATCACTCATGTTGAATTTCTTCAGCAACTCGTTGATATATTTTTCTTGACAAATCATGGTACCCTGAGGTGTTTGCTTGATTTGTAGTCCAAGGAAGAATATTAACTTACCCATCATACTCATTTCAATTTCACTTCCTATAAGCTTTGTAAATTCTTGACATAGAGACTCAGAAGTTGCTCCAAATATAATATCATCAACATAAATTTTCACAATCTGCATACTTTTTTCGTCTAGACTTTAGGAATAGAGTTATCTATTTTCCTTTCTTAAAATCATTTTCAAGAAGAAATTTTAGCAATCTTTTATACAAAACTTTAGGAGCCTACTTCAAATCAGAAAGAGCTTTATCTAGTTTTAATACATAATGTGGAGGATCAGTATCTTCAAAGCCCGAAGGTTGCTTGACATAGACTTTTTCTTTTAGATTTCCATTTAAAAATACATTTTTCACATCTATTTGAAATAGTTTGAAACACATATAGGTAGCAAAAGCAACAAGAATTCTAATTTCTGCCATTCTTGCAGTAGGAGCAAAGTTCTCATCATAATAATTTCTTCTTCCTGATTATATCCTTATACAATAATCCTTGATTTATTTCTAATGAAAATTCCATGCTCATATTTCTTGTTTTTGTAAACCCATTTTGTCCCAATAATAATTTTATCAACAGATCAGGGACCAGGTGTCAGACTTTGCTTCTCTTAAATTGATAAAGTTCGTCTTTCATAACATTTATCTAGTTAATATGTTTTAGAGATCTCTTCGCATTTTTATACTTAAATTTGGATATGAAAGCTAAAAAACCCGTAATGTTTCTTGCTTGTGCGCTTATTTGCTTTCCTGATTCCAATGGAGAAGTCAGATTCTCAAGAGGGTGAGATGACTTATACTTTTAATTTAACCTTCTTGAAGTTGATTAAGGTATGCTGGGACCAATTCCTTAAGAGATTTGATCATGAATCCATTGTTGAGACTCATCTATCTCAGGATCCTATAATTGAGGACCTAGTTCATCTCGTCATTCTTCTTCTACAACCACATCATCCTGAGTATTTTGACCTTAAGACTCAGCTTCTTTTGAACTATTGCTTTGAATAGGAATAATTTCCTTTATATCCATATCATCACTTCTTACATGGTTTTTCATGTTTCCTGACTCATCAAAAATAACATGCACACTCTCCTCTATACATAAGGTTATTTCATTATAGACCCTATAGGGTTTACTGGTTGAGGACTAGCTAACAAATGCAACTTCATCACTTTTGAAATCAAATTTGCCCAACTCATCCTTACCATTGCTAGAACAAAGCACCTGCAACTAAAAGGTATGAAGTTATCAAGTTTGAGTTTTTTGTTGAATAACAATTCATAAGGAGTCTTATTGAGAATGGGTACGATTAGACATTTGTTGGTAATATGACATGTATTGTGCAAAGCTTTAACCTAAAATCTCTTGGAAAGACCACCATCTATTAGCATAGTTCTGGCAATATCAATTAGAGTCTCGTTCTTTCTTTCAACCACTGCATTTTGCTGTAGATTTCTTAGATTTGAAAAGTGGTGACTAATTCTATTTCAGCATAAAATTCTTCAACTTTAGCATTTTCAAATTTTATTCCATGATCAGACCTGATCTCTGCTATTTTTTTATTCAGCTTTGCTTGACTTTGTTTTGCAAAAATCACCAAGACTTCATATGTTTCATCCTTAGTTCTCGGTAAATTAGTCTATGTGAATCTGGAGTAGTCATCCACAATAACAAAAACATACTTTTTCTCCTCCTCTCATTTGAACCTTGACAGGTCCATATAAGTCCATGTGAAACAATTTAAGAGGTCTAGAGTTACTTACCTGCTTTTTTTGTTTGAATAATTTCCTGGTTTATTTTCTTTGAACACAAGCATCACAAATTTTGATATCTAAGAACTACATATTTGAAACACCATGGACCAGGTCATTTGAGACCAATTTGTTAAGTAGAAAAGAACTTACATGACTTAATCTTCTGTGCCAAAGTTCCACATTCTCATTTTGAGCACTTAAATAGGTCAATTCACATCCAGGAACTAAGTCTAGATCAGTCACATACATATTCTTACATCTTTTATCCCTAGAAATAACATTCCCAGTTTTCAGACTAGTTACAATACACCAATCAAAATTGAACTTCACTTAATTTCTTTTATCACAAATTTGTGACACAGTAAGGTGTACTTCCGACCACTTACATTATACACATCTTCAATAGTATGAGTTAAAGATTTACCAATATTTCCAACACCAAGAATGAAACCCTTTTTTCTATTGCCAAATGAAACACATCCACCTTGAAGTGCCTTGAGTGAGAGAAGACAGTCAGTTCTTCCTGTCATGTGCTTAGAGCTTCACTATTCATGAACCAACTTTGACTACTTTCCCTTAATCCCACCTACATTTAGAGATCATTTATTAGATTTAGGAACCCATTTGAGTTTGAGTTTCCAATAAAGAGACAAGGGAGTGATCACAACTTTATTGGTCCAACTAGACAATCTATCCTTCTTGAATTTTGTCAAGGGACCAGGTCCCCTTTTAAGTGACTGCATTTTCTGAACATACTTAGCAAAGTTCATTTTAGCTCTAAGACTTGCCTCCCAATCATCTTTTTTATAATCATTTCTTCCATAATGAGTGCATAGAAGATTGTTGGCCACAAAAATATACTTGTTATGAGGATTGAAAAAAGCATTGATTTGTTGACTATCAAGACGTCTACCATTATTTATTCCTTTATTGGTCAGATTAATAAGTATCTATGAGGAGGTAGTCCATTTCAGAGACTTGTTAAGATCTTCTCTTATATGGACTAGATCCCTTTCTAATTAATTTTTTTCTCCAGAGTAGCCATGAGAAGATTTTGAGACTTGTTCAACTTTTTCTCAAGTTCAAGTTATCGAATACTAGCCTCCCTTGTTCCTTTACAGTTAGATTCAGTTAATTTTCTTAGTTTTTCCAACATCTTCTTATTTTCAAAATTTAATTTTAAAGAATGTTCTCCTAGATCAGATAACTGAATAGTTAGGGCTATTTTTTCATATTCTAGATTTTCTTTCTTTTCTTCAAAAAGATCCTTCTAAAATATAAGATCACATAAAGAATCAATTAAGACATTTGCAAGTTTTCTTAGCTTCTTAGGAGTATAGTCATTCATATTCGGCTTAATGTTAATAGGAGTTACCTCATCTTCTTCTTCATCATCTGATCTAGCCTAGGTAGTTTCACTATCTTCTACAGCTAACATAGATGCATCTTTAAATTTTTCTAAATGTTCTGGTTGACTTGATAAGTCTCCCAAGGCAGCTAAGGCTTGCTTTACTACATAGTCTCTTACAACTTTTATTTTTGACTTATCAGGGATCTGGTCCTTCTTCTTAGCCTTGTCTCCTCCAGACTTTAGTTATTATTTACAATACATCTTGTGAAAGGGATAATCTTTGATAAAATAACCTGGTTTTCCAGATTTATGACATAAATCATTTGCACTTGCTGGTCTGCTACTACTGTCTTTTTTTGAAATCTACCACTCCTATTCATAGCCTTAATGAATTTTCTTGTTGAGTAGGCATCTTTATCATCCTTACTAGATCAGATTTTGAAGCTTTTAGAGCAAAAAATTTCTCTTTTTTAGGCGTTTTCTTCTCTTGGTCCTATTGCTTCTTCAGTTCATAGGTCTTTAGGTTTATAATTAACTCATCCATGGTAAGAGTTTTGATATCTCTAGCTTTAGAGATGGCATTAACATTACTTTTCATGAATTAGGCAAAATACCCAATATCTTCTTCACCTGTTTTCTACTTGGAATAACTTCACCAGGACAGTTTAATTTATTGGTGATAAATGTGAATTTGGTGTGTATCCCTGAATGGTTTCACTTTCCTTCATAGTGAAAGCCTCATATTGGGTAGTAAACATGTCTACCCTGGAGTCCTTGACTTGAATGGTTCCCTCATGACCAGTCCTTAGACAATCCTAGAATTTTTTTTGTACTTTCACAAGAAGAAATGTGATTATACCGATCAGGTCCCATTTCACATACTAAGAGTTTTTAGCCTTGAAATTCTTTTCAAACTTTTTGCAATCCTCCTCGTTATATTCCTTTTGAGTTTTGGCCACCAACCTAGTAATTTATCCTTCCTTAACTTCTCTCATAGAAACATGAGGTCTATTACAAATTATATTCCACAACTCACTATCTTCAACCATGATAAATTTGTCCATCTTTGTCTTTCACCAACCATAGTATTAACTGTTGAATCGAGATGGTCTGGCGGTTGACTGTCTTTCCTCCAAATTTTATGGTACTGCCATAATTAAGGATCCACTCTTGGTGTAAACTACTTAGCGTGCACTACTCTGATACCAATTGTTGAATCATAAAGGTTCACCACCACTAAGGGACGAGGTCCCTAGGGAGTTATAAATAACAATAAAATATGAACACAAAGTGAATTGGCAAAGCAAATCAACACACGGGATTTTTAAGTGGAAACCTCCTTGCTCAAGGAATGAAAATCCGACCTGTCCTAATAGGATTTCTCAAATTCCATTATAGTCAGTCAACTCCAATTACAGACTCCAACAGGATTTAAGTCTAAATCCTAAAGCTTGCAGTACCTCTATTACATACCACCCAAGATAACTCTTTCTTACTCTTCTCTCAGTCGACTAACTCTAGGCCAACCATCCTTAGGCAACTCTTTCTAAGAAAAATAAATGAAACAAAGAGTAAATTTTGCTCACAAATACTAGAGTAGGTTTCTAGAAAATGACTCTAGATAAGAAAAAACTAAAGAACAAAAGAATTTCTAGATATTGAGTAAGAGAAGTTTTGTTGTTTTTTCAGTAAAATGAGATTGAGAAAACTAAAACTCAAGGCTGCTCTCGTTTGCGTACATAGATGTGTGGGAATCTTGGTTGGAATTCGATTGGACCAGTTGTCCATATACACTATGCACCTACACAGTAATTATACTACAAGACAAAAATGTGCAGAGTCGACAGTGTACAACTGTCCTTCAACAATCCTCAGTAAATGCATATAATGGACCTGGTCCTTGAGCATGTTCCTTAGTCATCATCAAAACATAGAACACCAATTGTCAATGTTAAAATATCTCTGAAGCTCCCTCACACACACACATAACTGTCATTGCAGCAGAGATTATGCTCAGTAAGAAGAAGAAGAAGGATAGGAAAGAAATTGAGCTAAGATGGAGCTTGTTTATTGAATGAGTTTCGATGTGGATTACATGCTACTTATAGGCTCACATGATAACCACATGACCTTCTAGAAGCTTCTCAACAACCTTCTAACAACTTGATCACCAAGTGGTCAGCTCACTAACTAACTTGATCACAAGCTAACTAACTCTGCCAACTAACTAACTAGCTAACTAATGTAACAGTAATTATGCAATGTAACAGTAGCATAGTAGTAGCTAGTTTTAATAGTCAATAACTATAAAATATATATATAATATATACTTAAGGAGATAGTTATTACAACAAATTATACAGATTTATTTATGATAAATACATATGTCGGACATTGGGTTATTAAAAATTCTAACTCCACCACACCGTTAAATAATCTTACTCTTGCGTATAGTTATAATATAAAGTAGTGTAATCTTGATGATAGCTACATGAGGTGAAGGTTCATGCACTTGAAACTTGTGGAGAAAACATCTCTTTCGGAAGTCAATTATTTTAGACACATAATAAAATGTTAGAAACCTCAACAAGGAAGGACACAAAACACAATAGCATAGTTTGTTGTTTGATGTTGAAAGCGTTAAATCCTATAAGTTGTTTTGCTGAGGTCGCTGTTTCACCTGGAATTCAACCAGGTGGAATTTAGAAAACCTGTGGGCTTAATTATTACATTAAACGAATCTGTTAATAATTTGGGTCTTTTCTTATTTAATAATTTGTATCCTACTGATTATTCAAAAATAGAGAAGAGGCGGAGGCGGAGGCGGAGACGTCACTCTTTATGTTAGCAAAACAAGAAAATTGGTAACAATTGATGCGAATAAAAGGTAGTTGAAATCCTAAGGCCTTAATTAAATAAGTCTCTTTTTGCTTGGCTTATATAATTTCTTAAAAGTATCATGGATGATATCTAGCTGAGCAGAGTCCTTTTTATTTCCTCCATCTATTTTTATTTGTTTACTAAGTATATTTAAAATATGTTTCCACTTTTATTTATTTAGTTTAAAAATTAAGAAATAATTTATCACTTAATTCCTAATTTATCCTCGTTATTAATAAATTACTTGATACAATGTGTGAAGTCAATACAGGACAAGTAGGAATGAACCCGACAGGAGTACCTGATTACCACGAGTCAAAAAGTTAGACATATGTTCTTGATTTTGTCTGGAACGCTTTGAACCTGTTCAAATGCTTATCCTTGTGATTATGGTAATTAATGGTCAAACTATGCAATCTAAATAAGAGAAAAATTAAGTCATTTACGATAGAATGTAAATTTCGGCCTTTTATTGCTCTACATTTTAAGTTGTCAAATAGAAAGGTGTGTTTGATATCAGGAAAAAAGGTGATTTTCCTAATTAGCTTATAGCGTTTTTAAGTAAGCAAAAAAATTATTGCTCCAGAATTATTTATATAAATATTGTAATCTAAGAAAAAAATTGTAGAGTGAGGAGTGATTAGGAGTGGTCAAGGGTGGGGATTCGAGACATTGAGGGGAAGGGGGAGGGAATAAAGAGTTTGGAAGGAAGTCATATTCTAGAAAAATATTTTGATCAATTAAATATTTTATGAAAAATGTTTTTATCTGCCAACCACACCCAAAGTAATTAACTTGTTATAAAGAGTAACCATCAACTTAACCATGTGAAGTAAAAACCAATATACACCCAATCTTCAGTGCTCAGAGGTTAAACTTGAGAAAATTAGTAATGTTGGGCACCACCAAATACTTCGAGGAAAAGGGCCCAACTAAATTGTAAGTTATAATGCAGAATACATATTGATCGTTCGAGCTAGGGATGGACATATTTTGATTTAAATCGAAAAAATTAAATTAAAATTTAATTTTGATTTCGGTATTTGAATCGGATTCGGTTTGTAATTTTAAAATTTTGATTTTACGATTCGGTTTAAAAAAAAAATTGGTTAAACCGAAAAATCAAAATTTTATAAACAAATAAATAATATATATATTTTATTTTATATATATATATATATTCACATTCACAATTAATATTTAACAACAAATTCGCATACTCCGCGGACTGTTTATGGATTGTTTTAGTGACTCAAATATTTTATGGACTATTTTGGTGACTTTGGACTGCTTTATGGACTATTTATGCAAGGTAATATTATATGTAATGATTAATGAAGTATGTATTATGTTAAACTTATGATTATTTCGTTTCATTTTATCTATGTTGAATTATTTATATTTGGAAATGAAAAATAAGTTTGAAAAAAATAATTTTTCTAAAAAGACCCATCAATTTTAAATGTTCAGTTATGAAAAAAAGGGGCTAACTACTTTAATATTTCAAACCAAAATAAAAATCTGAAATAACCGAATAAAATTTGTAAAAATCGAACCAAACCGAATTTATTTCGATTTGGTTACGGATGTCATTTTTTTCAAACCGATAAACCGAATCGATATTAAACAATTAGACCGAATGCCCACACCTACTTCGAGCTTTTAAGGGAAAAAAAAAACACTTAAGCTTTATATACAAGTAAGACTTCAGCCTGTTAGTATTGTAGTTGTTTTCAAATTGGATAAGTACGAATATTTCATGAAATTATTTTGTTCCATTATAGTAATCCCACTATTTTAGTACAAATGGTGGCTACAATAGTTTCGAGATTAAATAATACTACTCATATCAAATGTGAAATAAAGTTAATCCTAAATTTTATCTTAAGATTATTTTATTTATCCGGCGTATCAAACGACAAGATTACTTTCTAAATATATTATTTTTCTAACTGAATCATTTTATTTCTATGACATGACAAAAGGATGGAAAATTTGTGCAAAAATTTTCAAGAAAGTTGATTAGATTATATTAATGAAGCCACTTCCACGAAGCCACAAGAAAACTTAAAACCGATTCCTTCACCATTGTACTTAGCGCGGACATTTGGACATACGCCGTGAAATTTGAAAAGAAAAAAAAAAAAGTAGTGTTTGTTTTCAAGTTGAAAATGGTATTTGAAAATTAAAATTGTGTTGGACACGAATACAAATTATTTTTTTTCTTTTTTAACAATTTTAAAGTGATTTGGGGTGAAAAATATGAAAACAACTTATTAAAATTTTTCAAATTTCAAAAACTATAACAATTTTACGTCCAAATAATTTTCGGAAGTAAAATTTCAAAAGAAGTAAAAATTATCCACGGCCAAACAAGCCTTAATATTTCAAAGTTTTAAGGGGTCGTTCGGTAGAGTGTATTGGAAAATATAGTACATGCATTAGTTAATGTGTACTACTAGTACCTTATTTGGCACATCTTTTTGTTTAAGTATAATTAATGCAAACATTAGTTATACACTCTATTGTGTATTGAGGTGTGTATTAGTAATACACACCATTTCCTATATATTAGTAATATAAATACTTTAAACACATGCATTAACTTATTAAATGACTTTAATACTCCACAATTTTCCTCTCAAAATATTTCACAATTCCTTTTCCCATCATTTTAATTTGCAATAGTGAATCTTTTCAAAATATTTCACAATTTCTTTTCCCACCTTTTTAATTTACAACAATGAACAGTTGATTTAAATAACCGCAACATATTTTTGCTTTGCTTCGAGAGTCTTTAAAAAGATTTAACAAAAAATTCTTGAGACTATTTCTTAATTTTATATCTTGTATTTTATTTTTGTTTCGACTACGTTAATTCGTCGGCGTAATATTTTATATGCAACGACGAAGGTCTTGCAATTAATCATAAACCTCTATATACTAGTTAAACAATACTAATTATATTTGAGCTGATAAAATAACTTTGTTGCAAAAAAAGTATACAAAGTCAAAGAAGGGTATTTTTGTAAACAAACATTTCTTTTATAGAAATTATGTAATAAATTATTTCTAATACATCAAACCAAATAATGTATAAGCAACAATATCAACATAATTAATATAAGTATTACTAATACAAACATTACTAATACACTGTATTATGCATTGTTCTTGTACAAGCTACCAAACCATCCTAAATGCATTAGTGTGTAAAAGAGTAAAACTAAAATGAATTTTAAGAGTGAACTTTTGAAATTTATTTCTTTTAATAAAAGGTGCCATTATTTCTTTTAAAAAAAAATGGCCCACATTTGAAAAGGTGGACATGCTGTAGTTAGTCGACTAAAGTAATTCTCCTTTTTATCCATTTAGCCCAATTGGGCACATGCAGTCTCTATACTCAATTGATACATTTTTATATCATATTGATACACTTTTATATTATATTGATACACATTTTAAAAAAGAGAAAGGAAATTCTATGCAAGCACATACAATCCATATACCCAATTGATACTCTTTTATACCACATTAATACACTTTTATACTACATTGATACACTTACATTGTCCATATACTTAATTGATACTCTTTTATACCAGATTGATACATTTTAGAATGCATGTAAAAACTATATAGAGTCGTATAAAATATGTATCTAAATAATAATTGTTGTTAAAAATTGTATAAAATGTGTATAATAATGCTATAATTATTATATAGAATATGTATATGTATAGAAACCGTATCGTTATTATATATAAATATATATCTTTAACAATTGTATTATATTAAAAGTATATGATATTGTATTTTATTGTATAAATAAGTAAAACTAAACAAAACAATTAGTATGTTATTTTAATAATGTTGATGAATACAAAATAATTTGGATATGTTTTAAAAGAATGTCATTTTTTTATTTAATAAATATTTAAAGATATTATTTTCCTTTTATCTTTATTAAATCTCTTTTTTTATTTTTTAAATTTCGTATTCAATCAAAATATGTTACATAATATTGGAAGGACGGAATATTGGATAGCCGGTTAATATGACGGAGAAGTACCAATTCCAAATCCAAGTCAAAAAAGCACACACACGTTTGACATTATTAGCACATTCCTGAATGGAGTTGCAGTCTCACGAGTGGACCAATTCCTAATCCTAGTAAGATTTGGAGTGTGCAATCAACGCGTATAATATTGAAACAAAACAAAAAAGAACCCAAACTATAAAAAAGGGTGCGGTCATCCCTTAATAGCTATTTATTGGGTTTTTAAATTTATGTGCTAGTTTTATAGAATTATTTTAGTTTTAGGTGTTATTTTTGTCCTTTCTCCAAAAGAAAACACATGTGCACTACGTGTAAAAGAGCTACCTCATCCAAAAAACTGAAGAGAATGGACAGGCCCATTAGGATACATCTTATCCAAGCCAAGGTCTTGTTATCTGCACAAAGATTACAACCAAAAGTCTCCACATTTGATGAGGGGGTGTTAGGTTCGAAATTGATAGATCGTGATGTGTAAGTTTAAAATTTTACAAATTATAAAGATGATAATTCAGATGACATAATACTAAACTAAAAATGTATAATATTATATATGATTTGGCTAATTGACCTACTTATAAAACTAATATAAAAGAAATATTAAAATTATATAGAGAAAAATCTCCCCCTAAACAAGACTCTTTAAAGGGCAGTATTATGGATGCTATTGTGTTGTGGCTTGAGAAGAGAGGTACAAAACCCTTTCTCTAAGAAAGAATAAACCTAATAGCAAATAGATTCTTTCTAACAAACAAACCTTTTTCCACCAAGAAAGGTAATTCTAATTATGATAGAAAATCAGATAAAGTAGGAAATTCAGGGCAAATCCTAACAAATCTCTCGCTGGCCTAAATTTTCTGACAAATCGATCTTGATCTTCTTCTTTACATAATTTTCATATATTACTGCTGCTTATCATGATTAAAAGTGATATGGGTTAAAAATTGAAGCCTTATGCGTTAAAAATAAAAGCATGGGGTTATATTATTGGAGCCCTGTTTTATAAGTGAACAAGATTGAAAGTAGAGCAGTGTGCATTGAAAGTAAGCATAGGTTAAAATGAGAGCTCATGTGTTAAAAGTATATATGCATGAGTTGAAAGGAGGCCAAGCATAAAATTAGCAAGGGTTGAAAGTTAGAGCTCATGCATTAAAGCAAGTATAGGTTGAAAATTAATTTTGGTTTTAAAGATGGATTAGCAGCAGGATTGTTGAAAATTTGTTTGAACTTTTTCTCCACATGTAGTATCTTGACCTTTTTTTTGACAAAAACTTTATTATTGTCGAGTTGATTGCGACTTTAATCTTAACATGTCCTCAATTTGAATCATCGGACCATTGAATCATATACTCTAATACCATTTGTTGGGTTAAAAATTAATAGGTCGTCAAACGGAAGCTTAAAGTTTTGTAAACCATAGAGGCGATAATTCAGATGACACAAAACTATAATAAAACCACATACTATTATTTATGATTTGGCTAATTGACCTACATATAAAATCAATATAAAAGAAATACTAAAACTATAGAGAGGAAAATCTCCCCCTAACAAGACTC
Source organism: Capsicum annuum (assembly GCF_002878395.1). Lineage (NCBI taxonomy): Eukaryota > Viridiplantae > Streptophyta > Magnoliopsida > Solanales > Solanaceae > Capsicum > Capsicum annuum. The sequence goes on along the minus strand of NC_061116.1, from coordinate 82,423,401 downwards.
TTTGAGCTATATTGTGAATGCTATTGTGTTATGGCTTGAGAAGAGAGATCTTCTATTTATATAGGTATAAAACTTGTCCTCTAAGAAAGAATAAACCTAATAGCAAAAAGATTCTTTCCAATAAGGAAACTTTTTTCCACCAAGAAAGATAATTCGAATTATGATAGAAAATCAGGTAAAGTAGAAAATTCAGGACAAATCCTAACAGGTGGGATTCATACGTTCATCATTTTGTTAAGTAATCACTATATTGAATAAGGAATGTTAAAAGAAATCTTGTACGTCGAAAAGTTTCAGCAGCTTAACAATTACAACCCACAAGAAACGTTACAAGACGTAATAATGATAAAATATGCAATGCAATGCAATGTTATGTGATGTAACTCAATGACCAATATTTTTATCGATATAAATTTCCTTCATTGTGGCATGTCGTAAGGTGAAACTCATGTAGAAATCGTGAGGTTCATATACCCATCTAGAACTATTTTTCTTCAGGCATCACATCATAACCAAGTACCCTTTTTTTCTTTTTTTTGGATATCACATCATAATCATCATCCATGTCATTTCCCTTCGCTAAAAAAAGAGCATTTCTTTCAAAATAATATATCCAATAATACCAAATCCCGATATTCATGAAATGAATGATTATGGATGATTACAATAATAAAGTGAATTCGAATGCAAACAAATACACAAATGCAATGCAGTTCTCAACTCACAAGCACATGCTATAAGTTTTAATACCAATAAATTCCTCAATCTTTCTCATAGGACACGTTTTTATTTATCTCATTTACTTTTCATATCATGGAAAACCAACCCCTCATATGTGTAATATTGCATGAAACAACCCAGAACACAATATACGAACAATCTTTCAGAATCTCAAGTCATACTTTGACAAAACTCAATTTCATGTGTCACATTAATAATAAATCATCAAAATAAATACTTCACCCATAACATACTTTGCACAATAAACTCCCGCCAAAGGTAATTCTGAAGAAAATAAGTCATTGTTTGGTTCTATGTGATAATCAATGGAACATGAAGGTAAAAATAAATTGTGTTTTCACTTTATAAAAGAAGTGTTCTCCTACATTAGGGGAGAAAGAAATGTTCATATGCTTAAATGTAGAAGCATTACTCCATGTTGTTAGTGAGGTAAGAAGAAGACAAGCTTCACTCCATCGTCATCGCTTGCTCAGCTCTACTTCGGCTTTAGACTTGGTGTGGTCAAATGATCGAAAGATTATATTTTTAGATAAACTTCATTTGGAACTTAATTGTTAATGATTATGTAATTTAAAATCTGATTTAAAATATTTTCTCCATTTGCAGACGCAAAAAAGCATATGCTGATGCATTTTCAACACAAATTAAGGGACGCGATACTTCAATTCATTATTTGAATGATGTTTAAACAATTTACGAGTGCATTTGATCATCTGCGGATGCAGATGCCAATGCAAATCACCTTGCAGATCACATCTCAACTTTCTATTTTGAGTGGGGGTAATATGCGACCGCAAATGGCCATCTATAAATGCAAATGGCTGCATAGATGGATATAACAGTCCAAAAATAGTGCAACTTAAATAGAACTCATGCTCTTTCACACAACATGAACACTGAAAGAAGGAAAACTTTTCTAAAATGCCTTGTAGCGTCTTTCCCATAAGTGTGGCATGCTTTACACCCATGCACAAGACTCTACTCAATGCGACTTTCAGACACCATAGGACACTTTAAGACCTTAGGCTTCGATACCAAATTTTGTCACGACTTGAGGCTACCTATTCATATTTAATTCACAAGTTCACTTTCACAGACATTCATATTTAATCATGTTTGTCCATCATTCGTCATCATATATATTCATTAAAATACACGCAATGCATATAAATGAGTGCATAATATGTGCATTGACTCTTACCCTTCTCATCCTCACCTTTATGTTATAACGTATTAGCATGGTACCTGATCCATTATCACATCATATCATATTGTACCTATTTTGCGGAGATTTCAACTTTTTGAGAAGAATCGTCACTTAATTTTTGAAAAAGAATTAAGAAACCTTAAAAGAGTTACTTCAAACGATTCAAAACAGAAAAATTATTTTAAGTTACAGATTCTAGATAAATGGTTCCTATTAATGTTTTCGGAAGGTGTTAGGCACCTAAAACGTCCGCTAACTTGCAGTTATCCGGATTGTTTAAAACGTCTTTCAACAAACTTTTAAAAGATTAATTTGTTGAAAAGTAATTGATTTTTTAGAAAAGACTTGTGTAAAATAGATTTAGGCGACTTAGTAGAGATTTTAACTAAGTCTAAATAAAATTAACAAACAAATAAACACATAAAGGGGAAAGGGAGGAGAGTAAACGATTTAGGCCATTGGGCCCAAACCTCATTGGGCCTTTGACCCATTTGCACCTGTCCTAAACTATGTTCTCTTTTCAAGCCCGTCGGCCCAAAATCTACTCCACTTGTATTAAATTTATAATGTTGGCTTCGAGGCCCAAATGAATAAATAAATAAATAAAATAAATAAAATAAATATAGACAACAATAAATAAATAAACAAAATAAAATGAAAAACGAGACTTTCAAGTCTCTTGGCCGCTTCACCGCTTCAGAGATGTATTTCGACCCAATCTTCTTCTCTCGATTCCTTGGATCCGTTTGCCATGAGACGGTTTTTTGGACTTAGAACTTCGAGTTTGACTCGAGGAAGTGGGCCATGTGGGCCCATTACGAAATGCAAGATGAAAGAGTCCATTTGGACTCCAAGGCAAGTACATGCGAAGAGAAAGGAAAAGGAAAATTAATACTCGTTCCAAATTATCAGCCCAACATGATAGTGGATTTGTGATACTGTAAAAGATGTACAAACAACAAATGCAGGAAGGAATGTAATTTACAAACTTGGGAAAGCATATGGTTACAGAAACTCAAGTTTTGTAGAAAGAAACAAGGTGGCCGTGAAGAAAGCCTCATAATTTCGAGTAAGCAAAATCAAACCTTTATTCAAGAAGGACCGACCAAAAGAAGAACGACACAATATCAAATTATCCTTACGGAAAAATCTTATTCATTAGCTAATTGGGGCACAATCGATTACAAGTCTTGAACTTTTAGAGAAAATAACGAAAATCAAGCATCTTTAGATAGGAAAGAGTAAGTTCGTTGACTAAGTTCTATCAATAAACAGCAAAACAAGTATCCATAGACTTCTTGCGCAAAACAAAACACTTAAAAGGCTCTATCTAACTCACACTCCTAATTTTTTCATGGTCCTACAGAGGGGCTTAAAGAAAATAAAAGAGAATAGATATCACAGAGGAAGAAAACATAACAATAGGAAAGTTTTGAAGAAGGCTCAAACAAAATATTTCTTGATTCGCATAGATGTCGACAGCATTCCTACATAGAATACAACACAAAAATGTACTCCAAAAGGCCAACCACTCCAAAGTAATACTAGATGGAATCTGGCAATCTGATTTCCGAATCGAACATGCAAATAAACTAAATTTCAAAGAGCAAAAAGTAACAAATATTCAAGTGAAAGCTCTTTAAACCAACATCCCCCTCTCTTTGGCGAGCCACGAAAAATAGTGAACCGAGTTCATCAGGAAATTTTGACAATACTTTATTCGAAATAACGACCGGAGAAACCCCACAAATTCTGAATGAAGCTGGTAAGCATGGAAGATCCACCAGAAATCCAACTACGATAAATTTTTCCTGTAAAATTCAGTGAACGAAATCTTAACTGGAACAGCAGGATAGAAGAGATTGCGATTTAGAGAGACTTTAACAAGACAAAAAGTTCATCTTTAACAAGACAAAGAGTTCAGCAACGGAGATAAGACTAGCACATTCAATTAGTGCGGCAGACAAATCAGACAGTATTCGAATCAAAGGAAAACAAGGGCAGCCTAATGGGTTGACATGGAAAATCTTGAAACCAAAATAAACAACAATAATGGAAAAATTAATAAATCTATAATCAATCACATGAGGATAGTTTGCGATGACAGGCATATTAGTTCTCTTGAAAGAAAAATCATGACAAAGTCGTGAACTTTCGCGTATGCAGTCAAGACAGTGGATTAAACACGGCCTAATAAGGTCACAATCATCATCACAAGAATCCTAAGACCTTCAAGGCTTACAACAGACAATTCCCAAGACTCTTTATAGCCATTAACGCCACTAACAAATCGATGAAAAGAAGAAAATATTAAAACTAAAAGGAACGATGTATTTACCTCTTTCGGGGTAGAAAAATGGGAGAACGAGCTAACGTCGAGATGCTCCACCACAGGAGAAGAATCTTCGTCCACTCGGGGACTTCAATTTGCCGACCAACTTCCCGAAAAGACGAACGAAAGAAAAAAAAAATTCCCTAAAAGAAACTGTTTTCTCTCCAAATTTTCTCCAATATTCAGAACCCAAAAATTTCCAAACCTTCCCATCTCTAACCCCTTGAAACAGTGATCCAGTGGGTCTTTACATAGAAGACGAATTAGGGGTAATTTAGGGATTTGAAAAAGAGAATCTTTGGAATTTTGAAATTCGAAATTCCCCTTCCAGCTTGAGAATTCATCAACAAACGTACCAATTTGGATTATCTCCCGGATAATTCAGAAAAGGTGGACCTATCAAAATTGGGGAAAACCAAATCCCCTTTTCAACCAATGAAAACCCCCCTAAATAAGTACAAAATCATCCCGTCTCATCCAAGAATCACAGGATTGAACCGTTGGAGAGGGATAACTCATCCGATTCTAGAACCTTTCAGGGTTTTCTTGCACGAATTTGCACGTGACGGAGTGAGACGCGTGTGGAAAAAGGTCGGGTTGACTCAGACGGGGCTGGATCGGAGTTGGTTCGGCGTCGGGTTAGGGTTTGGTTTTGGTTGATGAAGTCGTGATTTAGGATTGCTGTTCTTGTTGTTGATGGAGAGAGGATATAGGGGAACGGACCGGGTCAGCTGATTGAGGGATTGGGTTGGAGAGTGAGTTGTTGGGCTGGTGATTAAAAGAGGAGAAACGGACTGCTGTTGTTGGGCCTAGGGTAGATGGGTTGTTTTTGGGGTCTAGGTATTGGGTTTTAATTGGAAAAGGTAGATTATGCTATTTGGGTTATTTATTAAATAGGAAAAATTTAGACAATGTCATTTAAAATTTAACCTATTTAAAACTCAATCAACCAATTGCATTGCAATTGTGGCCGGATTGATTTCAATTAAGGTCCAAATTTAGTAAATTGACTAAATTGACGAAATTCAATATGAATTATTACCTTGTTTAATCTCGAGCTTCTCGATCCAATAAAAATTCAACAAATATTTTCGAATATATTATTTCTTGGTGATAGACTATATTTAAATCAAGATTTTAATCCTTTAACTTTATCTCAAGGCAAACTTTGTTCAAAATCCAATACTTTATGAAAAATAGATTTTTAAGTAACAGAATTATATGATTTCGTATAATTGAATACAATAATATAAAATCGTCACTTAAAATGCCAAACTTACCCAGATAAATACTTTAATTTTTTTTCCTTTATTCGACAAAATAAATATTGTAATCTTATTAAAAATTGAAGAAACTCAGAATTAAAATTAGTTATGGAGGGCAAAAATTAGGTGTCAACAACTGCCCCCTCCCTTTGGGTTGGGTGAATGCAAGTAACCTTGGTCAAAGGGAGGTTGACGTTCCTAATTTTGTCCTACCACAAATTCATATCTGAAAGAGATTGGCTTTTGCATGAGTTTATAGAGAATGGTCGGACGTCGATATCAGGTTTCCTACATATCTCAGGTTACATGAGAATTCAGGCCACTTGTGGTTGATAAAGCTTGATTTTAAGCACGATTTTTAAGAAAATTCACAAGTTATCCCGATTTTAGAGTTTTTAATAAAACTGAGAAGCTGGGGAATAAAGGGATTTGGGGGGGAGGATAGAATGCAGTTGAGTTTTCTACATAGAGTCCAACCTACATATCCCCAAGACTCAGGGAATCAGACTCTTGTAGTTCGACTCAATCGGTAGAAATGGTGGTCTTTTATTTAAGACGATCTTTGGCTCGGTCTGAGTGACAAGTTGATTGAGTTGTGGTAAAAATATTGTAACCTCTTAACCATGAACGTGGATCTCTTCACATCTATAGGTAAGAATTTACCTAGACATAATTTCCAAAACTCTAGGTATGTTGTCACTTGGATTTCAAAGAAATAGAAGTTTATCCTCGGTATGAGTTTAGGAATATCCCAAAGGTGAAGCTGAAACCAGAATATCCTAGAATTCCCACACGCCTTCTAACAGGGGTGTGGTTGGATGATGGTGATCATCCTTTAGCTCGTGTCCAGAGAGTTTGACGTATTTCTTCAGACTATGTCCCATTTTAATGCTAAGAAAGAGTTCCATGTTGTGCTGCATCTTATTTGAAGTTGTTTGCATTTGTGGTTTTGATTTGAGATTTTCATCCTCTCGGATGCTCTTGACAATGCTTCAAGCAAAAAGTGTTAGTGCTAAACATAATTCATGAAAGAGGTATGTAGTCTTTTACCATATCTCCACGTAAGTTGTGTCCTAAAAAGCGGAGTCATATCTTCATGTACCTGTTTGGAATAAAATAACTAGCAACAAAAAACACAACAACCCTCTTGGTTATTGTATCATTATGATATTTGTCAGTTGAATATGTCTTCAAAGTGGGGTGGCCCTTTTGGACACTGACAGTACTTTATACAGAACGATCCCTACAACCATGTAATCTTGTGTTGGTGTGGCAACCCTTTTGGTTACCTATATCACTTGTTGTATATAGAATGATAACCTCTCCGGTTATAGCCGATGATCGAATTATAAATTTTTCTTAAATTGTTAATCTTTGGATAATCTTGCACATTATTTGATGTTGGATACGAGGTGACTTACAGATATCCTTTGAATTACTAGCCTTTAGGTAATCTTGCACATTATCCGACCTTAGATAAGAGATGACTTACAAATATTCCTCCAATTATTAGCTCTCTAGTATTCCTGCACGTCATCCGACCTTGGATATAATATGACTTACAGATATGTCTCAAATTGCTAGTCTTTGGGTATTCCTACACATAATCTATCTTGGATTTGACGCAGCTTATAAAGAACCCTTGGACATTATCAATTTGATAATCTTGCATATTCTCCAATAAGGATTTAGTTGCGACTTACGGATAAACTTTGAACTATAGATTTTTGGGTGACCTTGCACATTATCCGTTTAGGATGTTGTTGTGGCTTACGGATGACCTACAAGCTATCAATTCATAGATTATCTTACACATTATCCCATTTCAAATAATATGACTTATAGATGACCCTCAAATTATTAATTTCTAGGAAATTCCATATATCGCTCGTCTTCAGATAGCGACTTAAAGGCGTCCCTTCAAATCACGTGCTCTTGATGCATTCAGATGCTGATTCATATAAAGATAAGATATCCTTGACACCAGCGTTTGTGTCTAGCGTGTCAACAAATATTAAATGATGATGATATCCTCGATGCCAGCATTTATGTCTTACATGTCAACAAATATAAAATACTGATGATATCCTCGATGCTAGCTTTTTATGTCTTGTGTGTCAACAAATATTGAATGGCCCTCTTGGTAATAATATGCAATGGTCCTCTCGGCGATGATATGAATGGCCCTCTTGGGAATGATATGAAATGGCCCTCTTGGCAATGATAAGCAATAGCCCTCTTGGCAATGATATGAAATGGCCCTCTTAGAAATGATATGAAATGTTCCTCTTGGAAATGATATGAAATGGCCTTCTTAGCAATGATATGAAATGACCCTCTTGGCAATGATATGAAATGGCCCTCTTGGCAATGATATGCAATGGCCCTCTTGGCAATGATATGAATGGACCTCTTGGCAATGATATGAAATGTCCCTCTTGGCAATGATATGAATGGCCCTCTTGGCAATGATATTAAATGGCCCTCTTGGAAATGATATGAAATGGACTTCTTGGCAATGATATGAAATGAACTTCTTGGCAATGATATGAAATGACCCTTTTGACAATGATATGTAATAGCCCTCTTGGCAATGATATGAAATAACCCTCTTAGCAATGATATGCAATGGCCCTCTTGGTAATGATATGAAATGGCCCTCTTGGCAATGCTATGAAATAGCCCTCTTGGCAATCTGAAAACAGTTTCACCTGAGTTTGTTTATCTGCTTCTTGCTTTCTACATATACCTGTACTTGAAGTAGACGATTAGTAGACACAAAGTGGATTTTTTTTCAGAAAAATTCTAAATACAATAATTGTAAAGAAAAGAAGACGCTTTTGTTTGTCCTCCATGATCTCAAGAAATGAGATGGACAATTCAAATGGTACTCGATAAATGGGTATTAAACCAATTTTTGGGATATCCAAAAATACCGTTCTTAAGTATTATATGCTCTGGCATGACTCCTGACTTGCTTGGGGATTTTTTTTGAAAGAAACACTCATTTTGTATATCGATCCCCGCATCCACAGAAAAATGATTAGTTTGAATAAAACTACTCCATGTTGACTTTCTTGTTTGCTCGGTTTGCTCCTCGCCATCTTTTAGGTGCCCTGTCACATTGGTATCTCCACCCTGGGTCCCTGCTCCCATAGACGCCCAGGAATCACTAAGTAAAAGATTTGTACAGATTTTTTCAAAACTAGTCTTATTTTTAGCAAATAGTTTTGAAAGTATCTGTAAAAATTTTAGAAAATTTCTGCCAGTTATGTCATGTACTAGCTCAACGAGCGTCTTCCTTATGGTTTTGACTATATCCGACGGATGATTTTCAAAACTCATGATCATTGTTGGAGGGTTCTTCAGATAGTTCTGTCATAGCCAGAAATTGAGTTTACCTAGACTTTGTAGCAGTTGGTGGCTTCAAAAGCTTGGCTTTAAACTTTGCTGCAGGGAAATTTGAAATATATTCCAGTAATTGATGGAAATTTTAAGGCCTCCCTTAAAATTTCTGCCCCAGTTTAAAGTTGTCGGAGATGATATCAACTCGAGAAGATCCAAAGTCTTTGTTGGTCTTCGTTCTTCATGTTGGATGTCGATCTTCTCTTGTGAATTTTTGAGATTCCTCTCAAAAATTTTCCCGAGTTTTCATTTCCTGGGGTTATATGACCGAGCCGTTGGGGTGCCTACGTATCCCATTGAAGCAAGAATCAGGTCAAACGTAGTTCAAGACTACGCTAGGAATATTTATAAAATTTTAATGGATTGACTGAAGCCGACATAGGCCGCCTACGTATCTCATTCTTGAGAATTCAGGTCATTATGTAGTTTATATATAAAAAGAAGGGATAAATTATTCTAAGGGGGTTGAACGAAACTAACATAGGCCGCCTATGTATCCCTTTCTTGGGAATTCAGGTCAAACGTAGTTCGTACATGAAAGGAAAGGATAAATTATCCTAAAGGGTTGACCGAAACCGACATAGGCCGCCTACGTATCACTTTCTTGGAAATTCAGGTCAAACTTAGTTCGTACATGAAAGGAAGGGATTCTAGGTAATTACATATCATAAAACAAATACTATCATTAAGGTGATTACAAACAAAGGAGATAAACATTAAAACATCTTTCAAATATAGTATCTCTTTACCGCATCAGAATTGATTGGTTTGGTCCACTCTTGACCATCCATCTCAAGTAGAATTAGGGCTCCTCCAGGTTGGGCTTCTTTCGATTCTTCAAATTCCTCTATATCTTTCATTAACTGCTCCTCATCACCTTCTTTCCATTCATCATCATTCTCTTTGCTTCATTTGTCTAACTCTTTTCATGACATGATATTGGCATATTTTTAAATTATTGCTACCAAAATAAACCATGTTAGATTATAACAAGATAATAAAAGATGATAATATAATCATATTTAAAAATAACTTCTTAAATAAAGGGAGGCCTTTTGGAAAATAAATAAAAACTGTGGCTTATGACTCGCGCACATGCAGGCCTACTCCTTTTTGAAAGCGAAATGAAAATTTGAGACATGAAAGGGTGGATCACTGGCCCTCCTCTGGATCATCACCAATTTTTAAAACTATTAGTAATTTCCATTTCATCTACTCCGATGGGCGACGAATTAGGAGCGGAATGGAAGTTTAATTTTGCAAACCCTCTCCTGGTGCAACCTTTTTCACCTTACTGGGCTTCGGAAAATCTTCTGGTACAATATTGTATCCCTCGAACAGATTTCCTATCCTATCCCCAATACCATCATTATTTGACATCTCACATACGAGAAATGATTGGTGCAGGAGTGGCGACGGTTTGGAAGAACTCATCTTTGAATTATCTTCAATCTCATCTTCCTTTCTTGGTTGGTACCCTATTCCACGCTTAAAAGCTTTTTCCGGGACCATAATGGGCTAAATAATTCCTTTCGAGTTCCTTTCCACTCTTTTTGTCTTTTCTAAATTTTGCGGATCCACCTTAGTAATAGTCTTACCAAATACCCATTCGCCTGCTATTTTAGTTATGCTAACCATAGCTTCCTCGTGATTGGCAATGAATTACTGATGACATTTGTTGTTGGTGCCTGAAGAGTGATGATATGCTGGTCGATTAAGTTTTGGATTTTGTGTTTTAGATTGATGCAATCTTTGGTAGCATGCTTGAGCGCTCCCGAATGATAAGCACAGAATTGATCGGCTTGAAAGAATTGGGAATTAAGATTGGTATGCTTTGGAGGAATAGGCTATAAATAACCAGCTTTCATCAATTTTCCAAAGAGCTGGGTACGACTATCAGCCAATGGAGTGAATTTTCTAGGAGGCTTCTTTTCGGGGTTTATACGTGGGGGGTTATACTGATTTTGATTAGTAGGAGGAGGTATTTGAATATAGTTTGGAGGAGCTTGGACATTTCTCTGATTGTTTGGAAGAGTAGCTTGAACGTGAGACTGATAATTTGACTGCGGAACTTGATACTGGGGTAAAATATTTGGAAATGGAGCTTGATATTAGGGTTGGGCATAGAATATAGGCTGAAAACTTGGTGGCGATGTGAGGAAAGAATATTCCAAGGCTTAAATTTCTTCTTCAATTTAGCAACAGAATTAGCAGAGACCACACCTACATCCTTCTTTGACTTCTTTGAGAATATAGAAGTCCCAGATGTTGTTGGAATTTTGACAATTTTTCCTGTCCGAATATCTTCTTCTAGTGATTCTCTAATTTGTACCAAATTTGTAAAAGTCGCCCTGACAGTGGACACCATACTGGTAATATTCTCCGTCTTGAGTGCGAGAGAACACAAACACCATCTCTTTCTCAGACATGGGAGGTTGTACCTTGGTAGCTTCTTTTCTTCAACGGAAGGTATAGTCTCGAAAGCATTCATCATTTTTCTATTTGATCCGATCTAGTGAATATCGGTCAGGAACTATTTCAATGTTAAACACAAAACTATCAAGGAAACCTTTAGCCAATGCCCTCCAACTAATCCATCTTTTCAGTTCTTGAGACGTGAACCAATCTAAGGTTTCTCCGCTTAAGCTCCGACTGAACAGGCGCATTAATAATACCTTATTTTTTCCTATCCCCACCATTTGATCACAATACCTTCTCGATGGGCCATTGAATTTCCAGTACCGCCGAACACTTCAAATTTAGTGACCTTGTATCTTTCTGGTAGATCTACTCCAGGGTGAACACATAGATCATCGTAACCTAGGCCATCATTGTCCCCCATCCCATGAGATTCTTTGATCCTCATAATATCTTTATTCATAGCCAACAATTTCATTTCATGCTCGTTCCTCCACTCTTTTTCTTTCACCCCGTAATGATCTATCTCGAGATTAGGAAATGAATTATAATGGTCAGGGGATACGATGGCATGAGGAGTATTTAGAAGGGTAGCTTGATTTTGAGGATGAGAGGAGGTTGGTTGGTAAGTGGGGAGGACATTTTGGAAATTGGGAAAGTTTTGTGGAATTTGGAAGTAGTTTGGTGGTATCTGAGAAGGATTTTGCGAATTCGAAAAAGAATTTTATGGGTTCGGAGATAGATTTGGTAGATATGGTAGATTTGGGGGTGGATTCTGTGGATTTGGGAGCAAATTTTGTGGATTCGGAGACGGGTTTTGTGGAGTTAGGGATGAATTTTGTAGATGCTAAGCATCTGGGTTATTTTTGCGATTGGTGTTTTGGACAAGTGGAGGAGCGGATGATATGTTACTTGGATGGTCCCCAAGAATAAGCGTACTAAGAGGAGGATCTGGAGTGGAGTCCCGTGCCCTCCTGGAGAGGGAGAATTGATAGTGATGGCCAGGTGAGCCAAATCTCGAGTACGATTCATCTTCTCCTGAAGCATTTTCAATTTTCTCGTGAGTTCAGCAATAATCTCGCTCTGTTCCGCTATTACATTATCCCTGATAGTCAATGCATTTTCTTCATCATTTCCAGTCATCTTTGAATGATGATCAGAGGATGAGATTTTATGCACTTTTGACCGGGTGAAGTAAGGATGTTCTGCCAGCTTATTTCAACACGGAGTAGTTTTCTATTATCTGTAAAGTAAAATAACTCAAAGGCAGATGTGTTAGTTTCCATCTGTGATAAGTAATGCAAGATATTTGACAAGAAATAACCACCTAAAGTTGTTTGTGTCAAAGCCAAATTGATCCACATGAGCATAGTGGATAAACTTGTCTTTGATTGAAACAAGCACACCTAAACACAGAAGACAGTTATATTACATAAACATTATAATAGTGCATATCCTAACTGGGGTGACCCTTTTGAGCCAAGGGTTTAGGTCTGATGAACTTTGAAGAAAATATATGCCCTTTTTAAAGCCAATCCATTATCCTCTAATATACACAAACGACATAAATGCCTACAAAAGTCGCACACAGGGAATACAACCTTTAGGAAAAAAAAATAACATGAGAAAAGGAATGATGTCCTACGCAGGGGGATATAAAATACTAATTCCTGAATGCTTCTTCTATTGGCCTTCGCCCTCTTAGCTTGGTCCACTTCTTATAATTGGTGACATCCGTTAAAGGTCAAGTGATTGCCGTATAGCTATGCCATAGATGCCATGCAACTGTCAAAATCGATCAATGTGTTGCTTGACTTGTTTCAATTCTTTCATCAATCGATGTACGATTGAGGCATCCTTATACAAAAGTAAGTAAAACAAGTCTTCTCCCGAACCCTCAAATGATAATGAATTGAATTAGACGGGCATACATTTTCTTCGACACATAAATATGGTTCGTCTATAATTGACTCGAGGTCAACAGACGCAGGGCAGGTTTTCAAATGGGCCCAATACCCCGCTCGAGTATTAGGTCATCCTAAGCTCATGCCTAAAATAGGATTTTGATTTTGTTCTATCCTAAGTATCTAGAGTGGGTTTGAACACTAGTTCTCAAACAGACAACTTGAATTTGAAAATACAAACCATCAGACGACTCACGTGCTAATAAGTCATTCGTATTTCCAACACATTTTGAAATTGCACACCAGGGGCCGAGACTTCCACAAAACCCCAAAACACTTTAAATAATGCAGGAATATGCCATGAGATGATAGTTAAACTTTACAAAACATAAAGAGTTAATCAAAAGACGAAATCAAATATTTGGTTAGAACCTAATTAAAAGTCCCGAGCGAGTCACCATTTCTGTTTTGTGAAAATTGACTTTTTGAGAAGAGTCGCCACTTAATTTTTGAAAAGGAATTAAGAAACCTTTAAAGAGTTAATTCAAACGATTCAAAACAGAAAAATCGTTTTAAGTTAGAAATTCTAGATAAGTGGTTCCTATTAATATTTTAGGAAGATGGTTGGAACCTAAAACATCCACTAACTTGCGATTATTTGGACTATTTGAAATGACTTTTGACTAACTCTTAAAAGATTAATTGGTTGATAAGTAATTGATTTTTTTGAAAAAACTTGTGTAAAATAGATTTAGGCGACTTAGTAGGGATTTTAACTAAGTCTAAATAAAACTAAGAAGCAAATAAACACATAAAAGGGAAAGAGAGGAGAGTAAAAGATTTAGGCTATTGGGCCCAAACCTCATTGGGCCTTTGGCCCATTTGCACTTGTCCTAAACTATGTTCTCTTTCCACCTGTATTAAATTTACAACTTTTGCTTCGAGGCCCAAATGAATAAATAAATAAATAAAATAAATAAAGACAATAATAAATAAATAAATAAAATAAAATAAAAAATGAGACTTTCAAGTCTCTTGGCCGCTTCAGAGATGTATTTCGATACAATCTTCTTCTCTCGATTCCTTGGATCCGTTTTCCATGACACGGTCTTTTGAACCTAGACCTTCGGGTTTGACTCGAGGAAGTGGGTCATGTGGGCCCATTACGAAATGCAAGATGAAAGAGTCCGTTTAGACTCCAAGGCAAGTACATGCGAAGAGAAAGGAAAAGGAAAATTAATACTCGTTCCAAATTGTCGGCCCAACATGATAGTGGATTTGTGATACTGTAAAAGATGTACAAACAACAAATGTAGGAAGGAATGTAATTTACAAACTGAGGAAAGCATATGGTTACAGAAACTCAAGTTTTGTAGAAAGAAACAAGGTGGCCGTGAAGAAAGCCTCATAATTTCGAGTAAGCAAAATCAGACCTTTATTCAAGAAGGACCGACCAAAAGAAGAACAACACAATGTCAAATTATCCTTAGGGAAAACTCTAATTCATTAGCTAATTGGGGCGCAATCGATTACAAGTCTTGAACTTCTAGAGAAAATAACAAAAATCAAGCATCTTTAGATAGGAAAGATTAAGTTCGTGGACCAAGTTCTATCAAAAAACAGCAAAACAAGTATCCATAGACTTCTTGCACAAAACAAAACACTTAAAAGGCTCTATCTAACTCACACTCCTAATGTTTTCATGGTACTACAGAGGGGCTTAGCGAAAATAAAAGAGAATAGATATCATAGAGGAAGAAAACATAACAATAGGAAAGTTTTGAAGAAGGCTCAAACAAAATATTTCTTGATTCGCATATATGTCGACAACATTCCTACATAGAATACAACCCAAAAATGCAATCCAAAAGGCCAACCACTCCAAAGTAATGCTAGATGGAATCTGGCAATCTGATTTTCGAATCGAACATGCAAATAAACTAAATTTCAAAGAGCAACAAGTAATGCATATTCAAGTGAAAGTTCTTTAAATCAACATCTCCCTCTCTTTGGAGAGCCATGAAAAATCGTGAACGAAGAGTTCATCGGGAAATTTTGACAATACTTTATTCGAAATAATGACCGGAGAAACCCCACAAATTCAGATGAAGCTGGTACGCATGGAAGATCCACCAGAAATCCAACTATGATAAATTTTGCCCGTCAAATTCAATGAATGAAATCTTAACTGGGACAGCAGGATAGAAGAGATTGCGATTTAGAGAGACTTTAACAAGACAGAGTTCATCTTTAACAAGATAAAGAGTTCAGCAACGGAGCTAAGACTAACACATTCAATTAGTACGGCAGACAGTAAATTAGACAGTGTTCGAATCAAAGGAAAACAAGGGCAGCCTAATGGGTTGACATGGAAAATCTTGAAACAAAAATAAACAACAATAATGCAAAAATTAATAAAGCTATAATCAATCACATGAGGATAGTTTGTGATGTCAGGCATATTAGTTCTCTTGAAAGAAAAATCATAACAAAGTCGTGAACTTTTGCGCGTGCAGTCAAGACAGTGGATTAAACACGGCCTAATAAGGTCACAATCATCATCACAAGAATCCTAAGACCTTCAAGGCTTACAACAGACAATTCCCAAGCATCTTTATAGACATTAACGCCACGAACAGATCGATGAAAAGAAGAAAATTTCAAAACTAAAAGGAATGATGTATTTACCTCTTTCGGAGCAGCAAAACGGGAGAATGCGCCACCAATTTTAGCCTTAAATTTATATATATATATATATATGTCTAACCACCACCGGAGAAGCGTCGTCGTCCACTCAAGGACTTCGATTTGCCGACCAACTTCCCGAAAAGATGAAAGAAAGGAAAAAAAATTTCACTAAAACAAACTGTTTTCTCTCCAAATTTTCTCCGATATTCAGAACCCAAAAATTTCCAAACCCTCCCATCTCTAAACCCTTGAAACAGTGATTCAATGAGTCTTTATATAAAAGACGAATTAGGGGTACTTTAGGGATTTGAAAAAGAGGATCTTTGGAATTTTAAAATTCGAAATTCCCTTTCCAGCTTGAGAATTCATCAACAAACGTACCAATCTGGATTATCTCCCGGATAATTCGGAATAGGTGGACCAATCAAAATTGAGGAAAATCGAATCCCCTTTTCGACTAATGAAAAACGCCCAAATAAGTATGAAATCATCCCGTCTCATCCGAGAATCGCGGGATTGAACCGTTGGAGAGGGATCGCTCATCCGATTCTTAAACCTTTGAGGGTTTTCTTGCACGAATTTGCGCGTGACGGCGTAAGACGCGTGTGGAGAAGGGTCGGGTTGACTCTGACGGGGCTGGGTCGGAGTTGGTTCAGCATCGGGTTAGGGTTTGGTTTAGGTTGATGAAGTCGTGATTTGGGATTGCAGTTCTTGTTATTGATGTAGAGAGGATATAGGGGAAAGAACCTGGTCAGCTAATTGAGGGATTGGGTTGGAGAGAGAGTTGTTGGGCTGGTGATTAAAAGAGGAGAAATGGACTGCTGATGTTGGGCCTATGGCGGATGGGTTTTTTTCGGGGTCTAGGTATTGGGTTTTAATTGGAAAGGGTAGATTATGCTATTTGGGCTATTTATTAAATAGGAAAAATTTAGACAATGTCATTTAAAATTTAACCTTATTAAAACTCAATCAACCAATTGCATTGCAATTGTAGCCGGATTGATTTCAATTAAGGTCCAAATTTAGTAAATTGATGAAATTCGATACGAATTATTACCTTGTTTAATCTCGAGCTTCTCGATCCAATAAAAATTCAACAAATATTTTTGAATATATTATTTCTTGATAATAGATTATATTTAAATCAAGATTTTAATCCTTTAACTTTATCTCAAGGCAAACTTTGATCAAAATCCGATACTTTATGAAAAATAGATATTTAAGTAACAGAATTATATGATTTCATATAATTGAATACAATAATATAAAATGGTCACTTAAAATGCCAAACTTACCCAGATAAATACTTAATTTTTTTTTTCCTTTATTCGACAAAATAAATGTAGTAATCTTATTAAAAATCGAAGAAACTCATAATTAAAATTAGTTATGGAGGGCAAATATTAGGTGTCAACAGTATCGGTGTGTTACTCGACCCAATATCTCAATGCCTTTTTTTATTGCAATGAAAACGCAATGCAATCATCAAATCACAAGTCATGCTATGAGGCAATCATAGATGTTTTAATAAAAAACAAGCACATAGTTAAGAAAATCTAAGTGCTACACAAAACCATAACATGCCTCAACTCATTTAATCAGAGTTACCTTTAAGCCACATTTTTCTTTTTTTATTCTTGTTAATTGTTTTCTAGATTTATACAACACAAATATACATACAGTTCAATAATTTATCCATGTTAACCACTAGGGATTAAGCGTCACCAATTTTAGCCTTAAATTTGTCACGACCCAAACGGCCATGAGTGGCGCCCACACTAATCTTCCTACGAGAGAACCATCAAAACCGAACCATTACCTATTCATTTAGTTAATATTAAGATGATATTATTATAAAATCAACAAAATAACAAATATCCAGGACTAATTATTATTAATGCGTAAATTCAAACAAACTAGTTACTAAAATTCCCAAAACCTGAAAGTCATCGCACAAGAACTACTAACAAAGAACATATCTAAAGTGATAGCCAAAAATAAAGTAAATAAAGAATGTTTCATTGCCCGAAAGATGGACAAGAACAAATAAGATGACCCATGTAGCCTGGATACGGAATGCCCACCCTTGGATCAAGATCTGCTATCAAACTTTAGAGGTGAGATCATGTCTGGGCCTAGAACACTTTCTGCACTCAACAAAAGAAGAGTACAAGGTAGTATCAGTACAAACCACTATGTACTGATAGGTATCATAGGCCAACTCAATTTAATAGCAAGTACACAACATAAATCAAATAACAAGTAGACAGACATCATCACACAACAAAAATTCAATGAATCAACAATGCAGCAACAACAGGTCAAACAGTGCTCACAAACAAGCCATATAACCATCAAGAGTATCAACTATACTGTAAACATCTCCAGAAATAACACAAATATGTACACACATGCTATGGGACATATTTTTACCCAAATAGTCATAACCTGCAGGGAATAATCTATGTTCATGTACCGTACTGGCGTCGTACCCGATCTAACATAAATATAAACGTACCGGAGTGGTACCCGATCTAACATAAATATAAACGTACCAGTGTGGTACCCGATCCAACATAAACATAAACAAGTATTATCAATAACAATTTACATAACCCACAGCATGCCACACAATGTACCAAGTTTACAAGTACACTTAAATTCATAAGACAATTCTATCAAGTCAATTTTCAATAAACATTTATACACGAATCAACAATCCAAACATCAACTATTCCAAACATGTCCGAATACCAATTAACAAGTATCCACTTTAGGAGCATACACACAATTAAGTTGAGTCTAAACTCCAATTAAACAGTAACCTACCTCAACCAAGGAAATCGAAAGCAATCTATTTTGTAAGAGACTTTTCCTTCCGTAAAACTTCCGAATGATTATAATCTGCTCAAATACACAATCCCCATAAAAATACAAATCTAATAACACTTATCTTATAAATCCTTATTCGAAAAACCTAGGTTGAGAATTAAATTTATCCAAAAATGATAGTAATTGATTTCATTAGAAAAACTTTAATTTGAAACAAATTAGAAACAATGGCATGCGTCACTTTTAACTTACTGGTAATCATGACATAGCCCCATTCCATCATTACCGTAGTGATTTGCAGTTATGCAAACATTAATTAATGATTCCACCCTTAACAATTAACTACACCGCTACATACTTATCATTCGCCTATCAACCAAAATTATAACATCACAATGCTATTACAAGTAGAATAAACTCACCCGAAATTCATGTTTGCTGCACTCGATTTTCCTCTCTCTTTTGGTGTCTGTTTTCTCTATCTTTTTTTTCTTATTATGTTTTTAGAGGTTAACCCTAAATTTTCAGTTACTAACGTGGGTTATGTCAGAAAAAAGAATAATGAGTTTTTGTGCTCATTGGATGACAAAATAAATTAATTATTCAAAATGTCCAAAACTTTTAACAAATCTTTAAAATTTATTTGGAACCCCACAAAAATAAATATGTAAAATGACTAAAAATTACATTTCGTTCCCATTGAAAATACTACAACACTAATTCGAGGCCGTCTCGATCAAAGGTTGACTGTTATCGGGTTTAACTTTTCCAAACTCAATAACCCCATTAATGACTTAAATTACTTTTGAATACCCAAGAATATCGATACTACTCACCACCGTAAGTCATAAATCATGTATACAAACTACGGAGAGTGCTAAAATAAGGAAAATGAGAGAAATTTACAAATGACCGGGAGGGTCGTTACATCAGATACCAATCAAACAATCGTTCATCCCCGAACGACAAACAAGTGACAAGAAGAGGAAACAAGTAGTTATCTGAATCATCAAAAAGATGTGAATATTTGCTATGCATGTCTACTTCGGTTTCCTAAGTGGTCTCCTTAATAAGACAATTCTTCCACTGGACCTTTACAGACGCAATCTCCTTAGTCCTCAACTTACGGATAATTAAATACCTAGCCGAGCCTATGCGTACCCCACCGCCCAGACTCGAAAGGTTTAATTAGTATACAACAACAAAAGACATATTTTTAACCCACATATATGCAACCGTCCTATACTGGCTGATAAATATAGGTGCATACTAGTGATAGGTGATGTACATGCAGGAATGAATGCAAAGTACACAATCAATACCACAATTCATCATAACTGTCCTCATCAGGACCATCATCATCGTAATCAACCTCCGGCCTTGCCAGATATCAACACATCATCAATATTATCCTCTGGCCTTGCTGGGTATTAACACATTATAAATGTATCCTCCGTCCTTGTCGGGTATCAACATCATCACGACAGTATTCTCCGGCCTTGTTGGGTATCAATATATCATCATAATAGTCATTACCGAATAACATACACTTAAATACTTATAAAATAGTCACATCACCATAGAATATCTATCTAGTCAATACTTTTTAACTACTCGTTATTAGCTAACCAACACTTATTACAATAGAATCACTAGTTCACTAGTCATTACGTAACCTCTAGTTATAAGCCTAAACTTTATCCTTCACATAATACTTATTCACGGGATAGAAACTAACCGCTATTTATTTAATAACCAACATCTAACATCTAGTCAAGGTTCATCACTAGACCAAAATCATCATTTATCCACCATTCATTATTATCATCCGTTGATCATTACTAGACAACACATTACTACTTGTCACCTACCATCTTTTATTAACTGACATCATTTATTATCTAACTATCATTTACCCACTAATCCTTGCTTAACTATTCATTAGTTAATCATTTAGTAACTATTCAAAGTTATTAACTAGTCACCTCTTATTACCAACATCTCTTGTTATCTAGCCTCATCAAAACACAACTCCTCATTTATCAACTAATCGACATCACGAACTTAGTCATCAATACCAACTAGTCTTCACCTATGCTAGACCCGACCTCACTATACGTCACACATTAACCATCGCTAGCTACCATGTTTCAACTAAGCAAGATTCATTAACTAATACATTATATTCCTAGCCCTCACCAGTAGCTAATCAATAAAGTTGTAAGCAACATACCACATCTTTCTTCATTTCATATCGAAGAGATGTGCATACAACATATATGTATTCATAAACTGTAATTATATTCTTTACATTGATCAGTACTCCTCGAATATTCAGTCATTATCATAACACATTCCTTGGCCCTTTAATTTATTCGGAATAGTCACAATATCATAATCAAGGCCTTACGCCCATATATATATATATATATCCAAAACTCATATCAATAATCATATTTATAAGTCGTAGCATATCTTTAATCATCTCACATATAGGAGGTATCTCACACATTGGAGGCATAATATAGGTAGACATATACCGTTTATCGGATATCTTATATCGATAGGTCATACAACATGACTACGAAGAATATCACCTCTCTAGGCTAATTTGCATATCTAAGAGAAAATAGCATCTCTATAGGCCAATCATCAAGTCTAAGAAGAAATAGCATCTCTATAGGCCACATAACGTATCTAAGAGAAATATCATCTCTAAATGCCCAATATCATTTCAACAAGAAGTATCATAACCACAATTCAAAAGCCACATTCTGAGAACATCAATACAAGTTACCAAGTTACGAAGTAACCTTATTCTAAGATTTACTATCCTCGTCTATGTCTAACATCTGCAACTAAGTCCACAAGATTTATAAAAAATTTAGGCCTAAGTGGGCCAGACGATCCCACTTCTAATCCTAATTTTCATAATTAAGCATACTATGCCCCAAAATTAGGCCAAGGTATCTAGTTTATCTTCCAGATATCAAGTAAGCCATATTGAAGCCTAAGATAGTAGCTTCGACTAGAAACAAGGTACTCAAGTCAACTCTACCCAACTTACGATTTCAAGACTACTACGCTAGCTCAATAAGGCTAAATATACAAATCATGCTTCAAATACTAAAATCACATTCCAAACATAGGTTTACATCATAACCATGCTACAACTAATCTAAACTAGAAAGGAAAAGCAATAGGATTCAAAAGAGGTAGAAATATGCCATTTTACGGGTCCCACAGAATTAGAGCCTACATCACATTATCCTCCACAATATTGTTAATATCCATCTATTCATCATACCTTAACCACTCAACAAGAAATATCCACCAAGTATCACTCAAGAAAATATCAATCATGCCATTTAATAATTTATTTGTTCTCCCATTTAGGGTCATCACTAATTATTTTCTGAATGTAACTAAGCCATTTGATTTTTCATTGCCACTATCATGAAAATTACTATTCTCTAAAAGTGTCATATATTAGCCAGCTTTTTGGGACATGCAAATGTATAATTCAACCATAAGGTCAAGTTAATAATAATTTATCTTCTCAAAATTTTTCCTAATGCATAAATCCACAACTACAACTTATGTCCTAACAATCACTAACTCAATATATTTCGATGACAAACACTTTATGGCCAAGCCAAACCTCTCTTATATCACTAACATCAATTTAAGATATATAGAGTCATTCTTATTTCTACCTAACAATATTTTTATTATGGGCTTTACTTAACTTAATCTCCTCAAGAGTGGTCCCCACACCACTAGCACATAAGTAAGGCCAAACAAAATAAATCGATTATAGATCATTGACAGTTTTATCACAAATATCATATTCCAGACATGTCATCGATCAAATTTGGTAGGTATCAACAACCTTTTCTAATTTTTATCACTTTTATTTAAAACCCATTATTTTGCCAAGCATTAAGAATTTGTTCACATAAGGAACTCAAAGATAATGTCACTTAGCTAGTCCTCACAAGGAACCCATTATAGTTTCAATAATAGAACTGCACAAAAATTCTAAACACAGTCTCAATGGCCGAACCACACAAGGATCCCCAAATAATATCAAATAATAGAACTACACAAGAGTCCATCCACAACATCAATAACAAGAACCTCTCATTACGAAAAACACATATCACCTCAGTCTTTTACACCATGTCACTTTTTCACCAGCTTTTCTCGACATCACATTCTCATATCATCCTCTCAATTCTCATACCATCAATCTCATCAGTAAAATAGTACAAAAAATAAGTAAGCTTCATAGAATTTCTAGTTTCACAATAACAAGAAATCAAATATTCGCATCACATTTATCAATAAAAACAGCTTAGTCAATTTTAATCACTTAACAAAAATAATTCACAACAATGACAAAAATCTAGCAACATAAGTTTAGCCAAATATCAAAATACAAGCAATCAATATGTTCACAACTTTTATAAGTCTTTTCTTATTAACAATAAATTTTAGATCTTATTAACTGATACCAATTAAAATCTCCTAGATTTTTATTAAAATTATTAAGATACCAATTGGAATTGTCTAGATACCAATTGGATTCAATCTAGTAGTCCAAGATTAGGACGGCACAATAGAGAGAAAGAAAGGAAAATAACTTTTACATGCCGCATAGCCTTACGAAGATTGGGTGTGGGGCCCTACATACCAATCTATAAAATTCTACTTGACATTGCTCTCATTAACAGATATGAATTGAAATTGCCAGATACCAATTGAATTTAAGTAATAGCTTGTAAGAAAAAAGAATTTGAATTTTCCTAGTGTCCTATAGCCTCCCGAAGAAAAGTATAGACATCTCCATACTATTTCATAAGACTCTACTAGATATGTTCTTATACAACGAGATCAACGAACCTAGAGCTCTGATACCAACTTTGTCAGACCCAAATGGCCATGAGTGGCACCCACACTAATCTTCCTGTGAGAGAACCATCTAAACCAAACCATTACCTATTCACTTAGTTAATATTAAGATGATATTATAATAAAAATCAACATAATAACAAATATCCAGGTCTAATTATTATTAATGCAGAAATTCAAATAAAGTACTTACTAAAATTCCCAAGACATAAAAGTCATCATACAAGAACTACTAACAAAGATCATATCTTAAGTGATATCCAAAACTAAAGTAAATAAAGAATGTTTCATTGCCGGAAAGATGGACAAGAAAAAATAAGATGACCCATGGCAGCCTGGAGATGGAGTGCTCACCCTTGGATCAAGATCTGCTATCAACCTCTAGAGGTGAGATCATGTCTGAACCTAGAACATTTTCTCCACTCAACAAAAGAAGAGTACAGGGTAGTATCAGTACAACCACTATGTACTGGTAGGTATCATAGGCCAACTCAATTTAATAGAAAGTACACAACATAAATTATATAACAAATAGACAGGCATCGTCACACAACTAATATTCAATGAATCAATAATACAACAACAGCAACATGTCAAACAGTGCTCACAAACAAGCCACATAACCATCAAGAGTATTAACCATACTGTAAACATGCACAGAAATACCACAAATATGTACACACATGCTATGAGACTTATTTTTGCCCAAATAGTCATGACCTGCAGGGAACAATCTATGTTCACGTACCGTACCGGCGTGGTACCCCATCCAACATAAATATAAACATACCGACGTGGTACCCGATCCAACATAAATATAAATGGACCAGTGTGGTATCCGATCCAACATAAATATAAATGTACTGGCGTGGTACTCGATCCAACATAAATATAAACGTATCGATGTGATACCCGATCTAACATAAATATAAACGTACTGGCGTGGTATCCGATCCAACATAAATATAAATGTACCAACGTGGTACCCGATCCAACATAAATATAAACGTACCGGCGTGGTACCCGATCCAACATAAACATAAATAAGTATTATCAATATCAATTTACACAACCTAATAGTATACCACACAATGTACCAAGTTTACAAGTACTCTTAAAGTCATAAAATAATTCCATCAAGTCAATTTTCAATAAACATTTACACACAAATCAACAATCCAAACATCAACTATTTCAAATATGTTCGAATACCAATCAACAAGTATCTATTTTAGGAGCATACACACAATTAAGTCAAGTCTAAACTCCAATTAAATCATAACCTACCTCAATCAAAGAAATCAAAAGCAAGCTATTTTGTAAGGGCCTTTTCCTTCCGTAAAACTTCCGAATAATTATAATCTGCTCAAATACACAATCCCCATAAAAATACAAATCTAATAACACTTATCTTATAAATCCTTCGTCTAAAAACCTAGGTTGAGAATTAAATTTATCCAAAAATGATAGTAATTAATTTCATAAGAAAAAATTTAATTTGAAACAAATTAGAAATAGTGGCATGCGTCACTTTTAACTTACTGGTAATCATGACATAGCCTCATTCCATCATTACTCTAGTGATTTGCAGTTATGCAATCATTAATTAATGATTCCACCCTTAACAATTAACTACACCGCTACATACTTATCATTCGCCTATCAACCAAAATTATAACATCACAATGCTATTACAAGTAGAATAAACTCACCCGAAATTCATGTTTGCTGCACCAGGTTTTCCTCTCCCTTTTGGCGTCTATTTTCTCTATTTTTTCTTTTCTTATTATGTTTTGAGAGGTTAACCCTAAATTTTCAGTTACTAACGTGGGTTATGTCAGAAAAAAGAATAATGAGTTTTTGTGACTCATTAGATGACAAAATAAACTAATTATTCAAAATATCCAAAACTTTTAGCAAATCTTTGAAATTTATTTGGAACCCCATAAAAATAAATTAAATTTGTAAATTTAATAGAAAGTACATTCCGATCTCATTGAAAATACTACGGCACTAATTCGAGGCCGTATCGATCAAAGGTTGACTGTTATAGGGTTTAACTTTTCCAAACTCAATAACCCCATTAATGACTTAAATTATTTTTGAATACTCAAGAATATCGATACTACTCGCCACCGTAAGTCATAAATCATGTATACAAACTACGGAAAGTGCTAAAATAAGGAAGATGAGAAATTTACAAACGACCAGGAGGGTCGTTACAAAATTACTCAATTCCATCATCTTAGGATTTTCTTATCATTTCAACCTCATGAATTTTACTTGAAGTAGAATAAACAACCGTAATTCTAGTTCCATTAGTATTTTTTTAACACCCTAGGATCATTAAATATTTGATTTATAAACATTCTTACCCCACCATTAATTCATTTATAGTTTTTTCTAAAGTTAAACAAAGTAATTTAAAGTCTAGAACGTAATTACTTACCTCCAAAGATAAACAACTTCAAAATTCCTTTGAAAATCGCATTTCCTAGAGACCTAATGTTTTTTTATTAGTGGAAATGAAATATTTTTTGGATTTAAAAATTAAAATTTTACTTCATGTTACCACTGTAGCGGATAACTATCACTGGAGCGAGTTTCATTAGAGCAGTTGCATCTTTTTACATAGAGGCCACAACTGCGGTTTGAGGTACTGCCACAGCAGTACCACTGCAGTAGTTTCTTTTTATACCACAATGGTATGAGGTAGAAACTCGGGATTACTCTTCATTTTTTTACTTATAACACACACTATGAATCTTGACATCGCGAATCAACTCCCCCACAATAAATATTATAACAAAAGATCTATAACTATATTTCAGGTGCTAGAAGTTGCTCCAACTTCCTATACTTGTTTATATATAGTGATCACATCGAATTCCTTCACTATAAGCAACATTAATACTAGATGTCTTTCAAGTATCACATCCCTAAAAATAACCCAAAACTAAACTAGCCCCGAATTGTTCAAAATTTAGCTAAGGGAAGTTTAGGTGAAATTTTCACCTCTTATTTAGACATAATGATTTTTTTGTCATTTTATTAGATATTAATTTACCCCTTATTCATTACTAAATGAAAACTGTCCCGAGAACATAACAATTAAATTAGATACTTGTATCCCATGTAGCTTCCTCAATTATACGATTCCTCCAGTAAACCTTCACATGAGGAATAACTTGTGTTCTTAATTTCCTCACATCTTTAGCTAGGATAGCAATCAGTTCCTCTTCATAGGACAATTCCTTATCAAATGGTTTTCTAATCCCAATGAATAATATAGTCATCATCCCCATAGTACTTATTTAACATTGATATATAGAATATGTGGTGAACCTCAGACATACTAGGGTGTAAGTCCAACCTATATGATGCCGACCCCACTTTCTTCAACACCTCAAAGAGTCCTATGTAACTTGGGCTTAACTTGTTTTTCTTGATGAATCGAATTACACCCTTCATGGGTGAAACCTTCAAAAGTACCTTCTCCCCTTTCTCAAATTTCATATCCTTACCTTTTTATCTGTGTATTCACAAGCTTTTACTATAAACTTCTCATAGAGTCCTTAAGCATGTCAGTGCCCGAAGGACTCACCTCAAACACATCAAACCACCCTATTGGGGGCCTACATCGTCTACCATATAAAGACTTAAAAGAAGTCATGTCAATACAAGAATGGTAGTTGTCTTGTATGAAATTCACACAATTGTAAGTATTGGTCTCACTGACCTCTGAAATCTATAACACAAGCCCAAAATTTTTCTTTAAGCACTTAGATAGTCTATTTCGATTGACTTTCAGTTAGTGAATGAAAAGTCATGCTCCAGTCCTATTTAGATCCCAACTTGAAGTGAAACCTTTCCCAAAAAAATAAAAATAAATAATAAACCAAATGTAGTTGCATTTCCTCAAGGATATTGGAAAGCCCATGAAATCTATCATTATCTGTTCCCACTTCTATTCCAAAATGGGTATCTGGTGAAAAGTTCTAATAAGCTTTCGATATTCATTCTCACTAGCAGTTTTTAAACTTAAACCATAAAATCCACAATGTCACATTTTATCCTTTGCCACAATACTCAAGTCTCTATACATTTTGTTGGCACCTGAATGTATGGATTACTTGGAATTATGGGAGTCTACCAGGATGGATGAAATCAAGTTATCTACTTGAGGTACACACAATCAACCTCAAAATCTCAAGTCTCCTTTTTCATCCGAAATGGCCTCCTTCGTATTTTCTTGTACCACTTTTTCTCTGAGGTTGTTTAATTTCTTATCTTCAGACTGTCTACTCTTAATTAAGCATAGAATGTGGACTTAGAATCCACATGTTTCAATACCTTTCCTTTGCTAGCTTTTTGCAATCTCAAAAAATCATTCGCCAAAGCTGTACATCTCTTACCAATGGGCTCCTGGACACCTTCAGAAATACAAAGCTCCCCACAGTCACTGGTTTATGGCTAAGTGCATCTATGACCATATTAGCTTTCCCTGGGTGATATAAGATTGAGACGTCATAGTTGTTGATCAACTCCATACATTTACTCTGTATCAAATCTATTTTTTCCTAGGTGAAAAAGTATTATAAGTTGCAATGGTTTGTGAATACCTCACACTTAACCCTGTTGAGATAGTGCCTCAAAATTTTTAAAGCAAACACTATGATTTCCAATTCTAGGTTATGCATAGAGTAGTTTTTATCATAGTGCTTTAGTCATATCAAATATAAGAAATCACATTCAGATCTTGTATCAACACAACACCTAAACACAAATATAAAGTATCACAAAATATAATAAAATTCTTACCCTCTACAGGCAGAGTTAGCACTAGAGCCAAAGTTAACATAGTTTTGAGATTTTGAAATCTATCTTCACACTTGTCATCCTATTCAAATGGTACTTCCTTCCGAGTCAGGTGGGTCAAGTGCGAAGCAATGACAACAAACCCTTTAATAATTAGTAATAGTTACTGCACAATCCAACAAAACTATGGATTTTTGTCATGTTCCTTGGTCTAGCCTAATTTTTCACTGCCTTAACCTTTAACGAGTCCACCATAACCCCTTTTTTAAAATCCCTGTACCTCAGGAAGGACACTGAAGAAAGACAAAATTCATACAAAGAGTACTTAGCATACCATTGTTTCTCCTTCAATAATTTCAACACAGTACACAAATGAGCTTTATGCTCTTCCTCACTTTTAGAATGAACAAGTATATAATAAATAAACACAATAATGAATGAATAAAAAAGGACTTAAGCGATCCATTCATCAAGCTCATAAAGAAGTTGGGGCATTGGTTAAGCCAAAAGACATAACAAGAAACTCATAGTGCCCATAACGTGTTCGAAATGAAGTCTTTGGGATGTCCCCTGCCCTAATTTTTAGCTGATGATAACCCAATCTCAAATCAATCTTAGAGAACACTACATCTTCTTGTAATTGGTCAAACAAATTATCTTTTCTAGGTAAGGGATAATTGTTATGAATGGTTACTTTATTCAACTGGCTGTAGTCGATGCACATCCTCATACTACTATCTTTCATTTTCACAGACAACACTGGTACATCGCAAAGAGAGACACTTGGGCTAATAAAGCCCTATTCTAATAGCTCTTGCAATTGAGATTTTAAATCTCTCAACTCTGCAGGTGCCATATGATATAGATGGATAGAAATATGTCTAGTCCCCAGCTCTAGGTCTATGAATATCAACTTTTTGATCTAGAGCCATACCCCAAAATCATCCAAAAGCACTTCTAAGAACTCAAATAGCACTGGAACTGGCGCTATAGGAGAGACTAAAAATTTATCTTTTTGAAGATGGGCTAGAAATGCCCTACACCTCTTTTTACTATATTTTGAGCATAAATTGTAGACATAACCCTCACATGATTAGGCTTAAATGTCTCCTCTACTCTAATTTCTTTTTCCCAGACATTACCATAGCGACGGTTTTGGCAAACAATCAAGAACGGCTTTGTAAGGGGATAACCAACTCATTTCTAAAATAACATAAAATTCCTTAATATCTAAAATGACTAAGTCAACTAGGTTCTTAAATCGTATGAGCATCACAAAAAATGCACCGTTTACCTAATCAATATATATAGACACCCTAAGCGGTGTACACACATACATGAAAGCATTAAAATATTCATAGTCTAAGTCCCAACCCATAGCAAATTTCATATATACATAATAAAAGGGGGAATTGAGATCCAATAATACAGAAGCCATATGATCACAGATAATAGTAGTACCTAAGATCACCACACCAGAATCTTCTGCTTCAAGATGAGCTAGAACTTCATGATGATATGCCTTATTAGCACCCTGACTGCCACCTCTACCACTATGAGCTCTATTTTTTCTAATTTTTCCTCCACTTTGTTAGCCTGGTATCAACCTCTAGCTTGGCCACCATGCCCACCTTATGGACGAACCCTACCATTTTTTCCACTACCTCAATAGGCTAAAACTAGAGCAGTAAAAGCTAGTTGTTGAGTTAACTAATCTGAATATAATAAGTTAGGGCAATTCTATCAAACTTATCCCAAATCCCTATACTTGAAGAATCTGGGCCTTAAAGTAGGCCTCTAAATTGAGGTGGATGAAAACATATAGCTGCTGGCTTAAGAATGCTGATAAATAACCCCAAACGCCCTCTATATTTATTGGTATAGCTACAAGAAGGGATTAGAAATAGTAAACCTCTTCAAGAATGTACCACTGAATTCGCCCGAGGTTCGAGCTCTCTTCTCTTATGCCTTTACCTCTTCCTATTTCTCAAGTGATTTAATCTTCTTGGTAAATTCATAATATCCTAAAAGAGCTTAACAATCACTTCTATAGATAAGGTAGCTAATTGAATTCCCAAATTTAGACCCTTCATGAAGTACCTAATCTACTCCTCTTCTGAGGTAACCAACTATAGTGTATAACAAATTAGTTTATGAAACTTAGCCTCATAGGCCACCACATATATGTTACCCTTCTCCAACCTTAGAGACTCATCCTTCTTCTAGCCATAATATGTGCGGGGAACACATTTCTCAAGGAATGTATTCTAAAATCAAGCCCAAAGATATGGAGGTGAGGCAACCATGTAATCCAAAATACCCTGCATTATTATTAGGTTTATTTTATAGCTAAAAGAAAACAAAATCCACCCCATAATTTTCAATAATACCCATTTTGTGCAGGCATTCACGATAATTTATTAAGAACTTGGAAGCATCATAAGATTGTGTACCTTGAAATACCAGGGGCTTTGACTTCATGAACTTATAAAAACACCAATACTCATTATCAATAATTACTGGTCCAAGTATCCATTGTGCATGCACCCCTATTTTAGAGACTATATGCATCCTTGGTGCTACAATAATTGTATGTTGATGAGTCGGTAGTGTGCTAGTCATTTGACCTAAAATAGAGAGAAATCATGTCCCCAATGCCAATTTGAATGCATTTTAATATTGTTTTGGTTAAATTTTAGGGTCAAGGATGAAAAGTGATTGAAAAAAGAAATAAAAAAGAATAAATATTATAGTAAAAAATTCACAAAGGTAACACAATGGACTATTGGTACATTATGGATGTGTCCTGCGTGTCATAGAATGAGCTCAAACATCGGTGAATCTCACATTTTAGGGCCAAGAGTTATCAGGATAAAATAGTGTCACATCACATATTTTGGGGCATCACTGACCAAATCAGCGAGCCATACTCTACAAAGCTGAAAGTGATAGGAGCTAACCCATAGGGCTTGTCATATTGATGAATCGGTGAGCGTACAAGCAATTTGGCACAATACCAACTAGGTTGGTGATAGACTATGCTCAGTTGAATCTCCTAATAATGTAGCCCTCTAAATGTTATTTAAGCCTTTTTGGTAATTGGAAACCCTATCTTTTGTTAATTTTTAGTTTCTTAAGCTTGTAACCAAACCCCAATTTTAGGATTACCTATTTTGATCCAAGAATTTAAATTTTTCTTGCAAACATTTGCATTTTTTTGGTGAAAATGGATGAATAATTTGATATAATTTCTTTTCTTACATTATGAGTAGCTAATTTCTCAAACTTGGGGTTATACATGACTGAGTGTTGATTGTTGCATCGGTAGTTATTATTTACCTTTGTATTCATTTTTATGTGATGATTTTAGCTAAATCTCTATGCTTACTTATAGATTAAAGTTGCAACCTGGTCTATGTATGAAACTTGTGTGTTGCTTGAAAGAGACTGCACTAGTGATGAGATTTATTTAACAAAAAATAAGTTACACTCATTTAATTGGTAATGCTAGAAATACTTTTTCTATTTTCAGGCTACTGATTGCTGTCACACCCCTTTTTCGTACTCCAAAAAGATTCATTTTTAAGTTTGAAAGGGTTTTTATTATTAAAGTGACAAAGGATTGAAAATTTGTTTAGAAAAAGAATTATTTATATTTTTTATTTAGAGTTGCCACTTGACATAATCTAGTGTGCCAAGTCACCTTTGAAAAATCCTTTTCAAAATGATTTGACTCTTTGAAACTGGTTTGCGAACAGAGATTCCGGCTAAGGAATTCTGTTGATCGAGGGAAAGGTGTTAGGCACCCCTCGATCCCGTGGTTTGACCACGGTCACTTGGTGGAGCATATCAGCTAATTTGATATTATAAATATATAAACCACATAAAAACACACAAATAAATCAATCAAACAAACAAACAAAAACAAATCCAAAATTATAGCGTCCAGTCCAATTATTACAACCCAAAATAAAAAAAAGGACAGAAAAGTAAACCTACACTAATCCTAAACTACGCTCAAAGGATTTACCCGACGCCTCGAGCCTTCGTCATGGACATTCTCCGAGTACATAATATGTCGGGGCATTCTCCGGTGAATAAGTACAATATGACCTCGGGGCATTCCCCGGCGAATGAATACATCTTCAAATCTTGTGCGATAAAGTAAAAGACTATTCACGTGGACATTCCCACATTCAACCAAATACCCTTCCTAAAATTTGCCTACCTCGACCTATCGTTTGCCTACTTATTTAACGGCCTAACATATAACACTATAATGTTCAACAATTAACAAAAAATAATTGACATTCACCAAATCAATTTTTAAATTCCCACCTCCAAGTTAATACGCAAATTACCAATTTCAATTCTTTGACTACCAATTTGAGTTTTCACATTCAAATCCAAAATCAACCAATACAAACAAAGATCTGAACATGCCAAGCAACAAATCATTCATATTTACGTAGAATTTAAAGGGAGATAAGATAGAATTGGACCTCAATGTTGCTTTTGATTGAATTTAACAAGAGAAATAAGAACCCGTCCAAGAACCTCGAAGAATACCAATGAAATCTCAACTCTCCAAATCAGTTGAGAAATAGTCCAAAAATTCGATAACCTCAAATCTCAAATTTTGCTTTTATGAATGTTATCCTGTTGAAAAAAAAGAGAATCCGCTCCGAGAACCTCGACAATGAACCAAAATCTAACCCGGTATTTGAGAAATTGTAACCTTAAACAGAGTAGCAATAGAGCAATCTGCCCAGAAACTCAATATCTCTTTTAAATAATGTATTATTCAATTAGACGAGATGAGTCCACGATGGAAACCTCGATGTTGAGACTTCAATTCCAAACTCGCTATAATCCCAAATCCACAACTGACTAACTCGAATGAGAATCGAACGATGACTGAAAGAGCATTTGAACGACCTTAACAGAAAAAACTCTACAATTGCTTAACCTAGCTGAATTTTATCAAAATTGAAATAAAGCATTAAAGACCAGAGCTATAGAAAATTTTCGGTGGAATATCACTGGATTTGACAAACATAGACCAAACTTGGCGGATGTTTGCTGATTTTGGTCGTACGTTGTGGGCGGGAGTCGAATTTGGAGATTTTCTGGCAGTTTTAGCCCGGAATAAAACTAGTGATACTATTTTCCGATGGATTTTTCTAGAACAGTAGTCAAATAGTGATCGCTGGAGTTTTTGGCAGCGATTCCATCAAATTTTTGATGAGAATATCTCCTTCTCGATCAATTTTGGCTCCCATTCCCTTGATTCCCTCTCTTCCGTCTCCGATTCAGACAATTTCACTCATGATTTTACTCCTTTACTCCCTATTTTTCTCTCTATCCTCTCTCCATTCTCACTATTTTTTTCTCACGGCTCTGTGTCTAGTGAGTGATGGTGTGTATGTGATTTTCTTATGAATGAGAGCCTCTCACTAGTTTTTGTATGTGTGTGTATTCTTAATTATCCAAATGGGGAATTTCAGTGAGTGTATTTTATGAGAATGTGAGGAGTGTGTGTGAATCGTGAAGAAGAAAAGAAAAAAAAAGATGGAATTCTGTGGAATGGAAAAAAAATAGATCCCTAATGATTTCTTTTTTTGTTGTATATATGCCTATGGAATTGTGTGGTTGTGGGGTAGGGTAAGTGGGGTAGTGAGGTGGGGGTAGGGTGTGATGTGGTTTATTTTGATTGGGTAGGTTGTTAGGATAAGATAAAATCAGCTAGGGGATTGTTATTTTTGTCATTTTGTGGAGGGATTATCACACGAGTGAGGGTACACGGTAGGATAAGGTAAAAATGGGTAAAAAGATATCAGGGAGGGATGAAATTAGGTGTCTACATCATGCCCCCTTTGAATGTAAACATGAAGTGTTTTCAGACAATGAAGTAGACAGCGAGACCAAATTTTGACCCGACCATTATTCAAAGAAAGAAACAGAAGGAAGAAGGACAACCGGGTCTTGACTTAAGACATCCTACCTACCCAAGTTATGAGAGAATCAAGTCACGAGTATTTCAAAGGATTGGAAAGAGAAGGACTATACCGGGTTGAAGAGTCAAGTGAGGCTCCATCGAGGTTCCGGTCCACGGCTCTGTCATTACATTAAAATGAAAATTACAAGTTAAAGCATAAATGAAATTACAAAAATCGTATCTATACAGCTTCTTTTGGACTCTTGACTTGAGTTTCATCACCCTATTCTTCAGGCGTGCTCCTGACTTGCTATTTCTTTAACTTGTTGCTTGCCTTTCAATTTCTTCACCCTGTTCTCCAGGCGGGTTCCTGACTTGCTATTTCATCAACATGTTGCCATGCTTTCAAATTCTGTACCCTGTTCTGCAGGCGGGCTCCTAACTTGCTATTTTTATCAACTTGTTGCTATGCCTTCAATTTCTTCACCCTGTTCTGCAGGCGGGCTCCTGACTTGCTATTTCATCAACTTGTTGCTATGCTTTCAATTTCTTCACCTTGTTCTGCAGGTGGGCTCCTGACTTGCTATTTTTTAATTTGTTTAACTTTCAATTTCTTTACCTTGTTGCTTGGTTTTCCATTTATTCGCCCTGTGCTTTGGGCATGCTCCTGAAATCACATTAAAAATGAAAAGAAAATCATCCCAAATAAAGAAATGCAATTTCTATGAGTTAATTGGAATGACTTGACTAAAAGGTACATCTTTTAGGAATCAAGGGGGATGACTCAACTAAAAGGTACATCTTATAGGAATCAATAGGAATGTATCGACTAAAAGGTATGTCTTATAGGAATCAAAGGGGAAATGACTCGACTAAAAGGTATGTCTTTTAGGAATCAAGGGAAATGACTCGACTAAAAGGTACGTCTTATAGGAATCAAAGGGAATGACTCGACTAAAAGGTACGTCTTATAGGAATCAATAGGAATGACTCGACTAAAAGGTATGTCTTCTAAGAATCAAGGGAAATGACTTGAATAAAAGGTACGTCTTCTAGGGGTCAAAGGGGATGACTCGACTAAAAGGTACGTCTTATAGGAATCAAAGGGAATGACTCGACTAAAAGATAAGTCTTATAGGAATCAATAGGAATGACTCGACTAAAAGGTACATCTTCTAGGGGTCAAAGAGGAATGACTCGACTAAAAGGTACGTCTTATAGGAATCAATAGGAATGACTCGACTAAAATGTACATCTTCTAGGAATCCAGGGGGATGACTCGACTAAAAGGTAAGTCTTATAGGAATCAATAGGAATGACTCAACTAAAAGGTACATCTTCTAGGAATCAAAGGGGATGACTCGACTAAAAGGTACGTCTTATAGGAATCAATAGGAATGACTCTACTAAAAGGTACGTCTTATAGGAATCAAAGAGGATGACTTGACTAAAAGGTACGTCTTATAGGAATCAAAGGGGATGACTTGACTAAAAGGTACATTTTCTAGGAATCAAGACTTAAGTTAGGAAGTACATTACCTAAGAAGCAAAATTCAAATTACCTAATCAAGGAAGTGTGTTTCCTTATCAATGTTGTTTGAATTATCAAAACAAGGAAGTGCGTCTCCTAGAGATCTTGAATTATGAGTTTTACCATGGTTTTGATTACCAAAACTGTGCAGCAACCTTGCCTCATGCATTTGTTGAGGTGAGAAATTACGGCCTTTGATGTTTAAGCTCTGAAATCCTTGATCTGAATGCAACGTGTATTCCTATTACATACAAAGAAAACTTGTGAGTTTAAAAACATGGTGGCTAGTTTGTGGCTTTGGCTTTTGAGGCAATTGCTCCTGCTCCCGTCATATTTAGCTTTGCTTCCAACCATTAGCATATGTCATTGACTTGCTGTATCATTGACTCAAACTCAGCTTATTATGAGTGACTCTGAAACAAACACAGTATTTCTGCCTTGTCGTGTTTCTCGAATAAACCCTTTGAATCTTGGTATTTCCATGAGTTCCCTGACTTCTCTGTTGACAAAACTTCCTGCATGCCTTTTTTTGGGCTCACAATCATGTCTCTTTCATGTGCTAGCTTTTGTCTTGCTTTGTCGAATTAAAGAAGCTGGTAGCCA
Organism: Capsicum annuum; assembly: GCF_002878395.1. Lineage (NCBI taxonomy): Eukaryota > Viridiplantae > Streptophyta > Magnoliopsida > Solanales > Solanaceae > Capsicum > Capsicum annuum. The sequence continues at coordinate 82,386,805 of NC_061116.1, read as the reverse complement.
GTTTTGATTTTTCTCACTTGTTTTGACACGGACTTGACTCAAAGACAAGAAACAAAAAAAATGACAATTTTTGTTTTGATAACTGACTTAAGAAAGATAAAATTAAAATAAAGAGAAGAAATAAAAGACAATGAATGTCCCCTTTTAAAACAAAGAAACGAAAAATTCATCTAAAAATGACAGTCAACACTAATGATTATGCCATGCATTTTGGATTAAGCAGCTTGATCTTTTCATCCAAACTTTCTACCCATTGTTGTTGAGTTAATGTCCTTGAAACTGAGTTGCTTTCTTAGGTCAATTGCATTTAAGACCCCATTTAGCTAGTGGCGCCTTGAAGGGTTTTTGCCAACAAGCTTCTTTTATTTTCTCTCAGCTCACTATTGCCTTATGGTTCCCGTGAGGGTTTTTACCAATAAGACTCTCTCATTTTTATTTCTCTCAACTTGCCATCGCCTTATGGTGCTCGTAAGGGTTTTCACCAATAAGACTCTCATTTTTATTTCTCTTTTGATTCCCTATGCTGAGGAAGACAAATAGTTCCCAAATGCATCATCATATCCCTTGCATGCTCCGCCTTAACATCCTCAAAGATTGATCTGAAGGTCTTTATTTGGTTCTAACTTGGCTTTTGGATAAGGTTAGAAAGAAAGGATGGCATGGGGCCCAAACGACACTTGAAGTAGGGTAGGACTTACAACTTTTGGAATAGACTCAAACAATGAGGATTAACTCATGCCCCAGTTTATTTTGACTGGGTGACTCTACATTGATTATTTGGTTGGACTGAGCCCTGAGTAGGGCAGCCTACGTATCTCACCCCCGAGAGAGGAGAATCAGGTCATGCGTAGTTCTGGCATCTTGTTCTTTCACTTGATTTTATTTTTTTTCTTTTGTTGACTCTTTTGTCTTTGGGACTTTTCTAACTTTATTTTTCTTGACACTCATCTTTTCTTTCTTTTTCGACATATTTTTTTGAATTTTGTTGACTCTTATCTTGATTCCGAAAGAGAGGTATGAAAGAAAATAACTCTAAGGCCCAAATGGGGGTAAACAAAGGATGACACAGTGTTTGGATAGCAGAATGAAATGGCTTCATCATATCAATTCTTGAAAATGCTAGTACATAACATACAATGCGAAAGTGCACGGTCAAGATCACTTATGAAATGTTTTACAACACTAACTTGCCCTGAGCATGTGTGCCACCTCTTTTTCTACACTTGCCCAGCATACAACTCCACTTTGTTGTACATTCCCCATGCTGAAGGACTCATGACTTCGTGGAGCTAATTTTCTTCCTGTTCCTCTTGATAGGATCACGTAGACACTGTTTGACCTAATTAAGACATGTCTTTCAATTGATGACCAAGTTATTCTCACAATTTTCAAAATAATAGCCTTAATTTTCAAAGAAGTTTTTAACTTGATCACCAAATGCCCCAGCACTCTATCTATTTCCTCAGATGCTCTTTTTTTCTAACTTTAACCCTCTGATTCAATGTTCATTCTTAAACTGGATGTTAAGATCTAGATGTAAATTTCACTAGCTTATCATATCACTAGATTCAACATAAAATGTACTATGTAAAAAAAAACTAACAAACAACACATATTTGAAACACAAAGAAAAAGGGGACACTCTATTTAATAAAAATAAAAGATAGAATTGTTTGAACATAAACGACAAAGGGACAAAACAAGATAGATCCCGAACTACAACCCTGAAATAATTCAAAAAATAGAAAAGAAGACAAAACAAACTCCCAGACCTCTTCCTAGTAGGGAGAAAGGTGAATTCTCAATTGCTCAGCCTGACAACTTAGTCGCTGGTTTGCATATCAACATGACTAGAACTTCCCTCACTATCAATGTTCTACACCATAATTGATCCATCATGAATCATCTTTTCTATTTCTCTTTTCAAATCTCGACAATCTTCAATACTATGACCCTGAGCCTCAAAATGATACGCACATCATGCGTTAGGATCAAAATTTCTTGAACGCTAATTAAGGGTATGCCAAGGAGAGGAGTGATAATTCCTTCCTGCACTAATATCTAAAATAAACTGGCATATGACTCTCCAATTGGTGTGAAGCTATATCTCAACTTCTGCCTCATTTCATTGTTTGGCTTAGATAAAAAATCTGGCTTAGAAGGGTTTTGGTATGTTTGTGGAGTTAGAGGATGACTCTGGGGCATTGGGGTATGCCATTGTGGGTAAGATGAGGGTTGAACATATGGTTGTTCATTATACACTGGATATAGATATGGAGGAACAGAGTATAATGGATTTTGGGAGTGATTATGTAGAGCCTGGGCATAAACTTGAGCTTGAGCCTGAGATCGATGACGACGTGGTCTTCTTGACCTTTCTTGCTGTCCAACTATAATTGCAGATGCATCTTCCTCATTCTTTTCCTCCCCAACACTTCCTGAACCCTTTTGAATTACTTGATTAGTCACTTTCAATGTTGCAAAACTCACAATGCGACCAGTCTTAATTCCCTCTTCTATCATCTCCCCCTTTTAAGGACCTCAATGAACGGCTTGCCTAATATAGGTAACAAGTGTTGATAATATGTTTCATCCTACGCTTGAATAAACACCTCCACTATTTTGCTTTCTTTCATTGGTGGTTTTACTCTAGCAGCTTGTTCGCGCCATCTGATCGCATACTCCTTGAAACTCTTAGTATTCTTCTTTGTTATAATAGTTAGGGATTTTTCATCAGGGATCATCTCCACATTGTATTGAAATTGTTGCACAAATTTGTTAGCTGGGTCATCCCAACTAATCCATTTGTCAATGTCTTGGTTAAAAAACCATTCTGAAGCTAGACCTGAAAGACTCTCACCAAAATATGCCATCAGTAATTCTTCCTTCCCTCTAGCGCCCCTTAGCTGGTTGCAATAGCATCTCAAATGTGCTACAGGATCGCTATGTCCATCATACTTCTCAAACTTTGGCATTTTAAAACCAAGAGAAAGATGTACACCAAGAAACATGCACAGATCTTTATATGAGACATTTTTGTACCCCCCAAGTCCTTATAAGTTTTTCATAGCCAGTTCCAAACTTCTCAATTTTCTGAATATTTCCTCTTGTTCTTCTATCATAACAGGCTTCTCAGTGAGGGCAATCGTAAGGACCAGTTGATTTAAATGTAGGCTCAAGAGCATAATGCTGATCTCTAAAATATTCAATGCAGGCTCTCTTGTAGAGTAGGGAGGCACAACTTGTGGATGAACATCAAAAGTAGGAGGTGGGGGTGGCGCCGAAAAAGCATGAACAACAGCTGGAGCCGAGTATGTGGTAGTCTTGGATTGGGGAGTGAGGAAATGAACATTGGAAGTGGTTGGATATTGTTGCCCCGGAGTCGATCCTGATGCATATTGTGGCGTATCAACAAAAATGGGAAATTTTACATATGACACGGGAGGCAAGCTAGAAAGACATTCCAGATTATCAGTGGGAACTGGAGGAGGCAGCAACCCATTAGCCCAAGCTTGATGCATTTCTATTATTTGCCGCCTTAATTTCCGAATCTCTTCATTATCTCCTTCATTCTCATTCCCCGAACTCCCTATCTGATTAGTGACAACTAACTCGGTATCCTTGTTGGCCATAACTTTCTCTGTGACTTGGAGCAATATGGAGGACCAGCCAAAATGCCACAAACCAACCACCTTATACTAACTGGACAAGAGATAGCAAATGCATTAAAGTTTAATGATTTTTCAAAACCTCTTTTTTTAATTATTATTATTATAATTTTTTAAAAAAAGGTCAACGAACCCAAGAAGGGCGCCTATGTATCTCACCCCCGAGAGAGGAGAATCAGGTGTGCATAGTTCGTGAAGTCTTGCCAAAATGGCCGATTAAACTTTTTTTTTTCTTTTTTTTCCTTTTTCTTGAAACTTTAAAAAGAAAAGAAAATAAAAATGTCAAAAGAATTGACGAAAATATTTTGTTGCATTTTTTGTAGGCTTAACATCCTTATACAAAATGAAACCTATGATTACCAAAGAAAAATCTTTTGGGGTTTTTGATTTTGAATTTCATAGGAAAAAGAAACTTGAAACTATTAAAAAAAAATCTTTTTGTAGTTTTCTTTTAGAGATGTATATGAAACACCTACTCTAAGTGAAGAGTGAAGAAAATCTTTTTGAATTTTTCAGATTTCTGTACAAAATGAAATCTATGATTACCGAAAAAATATTTTTGGATTTTTGATTTTGAATTTCATGCGTAAAATGAAACCTGAACCTATTAAAGGGAAAAATACTTTTTTTTTTGTTGTTTTCTTTTAAAGATGTACATGAAACACCTACTCTAAATGAAGAGTGAAGAAAATCTTGTTTTGGATATTGGAAATAAGATCAACCAAAAACAAAACCTACGACTATTAAGGATTTTTTTTGTATTTCTATTTTCAAGACATGTATGAAACACCTACTCTAGATGAAAAGTGAAGAAAATCTTTTTTGGATTTTTTAAATAAGATCTCCGAACCTATAATAGACTGCCTACGTATCTCACATCCCGAAAGAGGAGAATCAGGGGTGCGTAGTTCGTCCAGATTGGACAATTAATGATTAAATAACAGGCTAGACCCTGACTTAAGAGACACGACCAAAGACAGATGATGAACCATGTTAATCAAATCTTTTGAGTTTTCATTTTGATACTTCACAGAAAAATGATATCAACAACTATAAAAGAAAAATCTTTTTGGTATTTTCGTTATACGAAATGTAAAAGAGTTCTAACATCTTTTTTTTGGCATTTTTCTTTTATAAACACATCTTATGAATGAAAAATCTTTTTGAAGTTTTCGAATTGTGAATGCATGCTAAACGAGACAAAGGAAAATCTTTTTGATGTTTTTTTGAGAAAATGAGTGCGAAAGGTAAAAAAGTCCTTTTGAATTTTGGAATTGTGAAAAATAAAAGCCATAAAAAACTTTAAAAACTACGAAACTCTTTTTTTTTGCCTTTTTATTCATTACCCACACACTTTACTTCTAACACATGTTTTTCCCAAATCAGTCCGTCAAATGACCACGTTATCCTCAAAGATGCAACATTTAGCACGTAGGGATACTTTAGAGGTGAGTCTCCTACAAAGGATCAAGTGGGTCCTGCTAGGTCTCAGTATGATGCACATAAGCATGACCTAAACGCTGACCTACATTGTGGTTCACTAACAAAGGTGTTCGGGGGAGCGTATGGTCGATGGTGGCTGTTTTACTTTCCACCTACTCCATAACATCGACGGCTCCCCTCCCAGAATAAGGGTGACTCAACTAGAGGTCGTGTACAACACGTGTACTACGGACTTGTTGCAGAAAGAAGGCCTGGGGGTAGACACATGATGCCAGATATAAAAGCGGTAACACATAGGATAAATACTATGAACAAAGAGCACGAAAAATGCACAAAAGTGAAAACAATAACACAAACAAAATCACAAACAATTCTTATACACTCGTAATGCCAAACAAAGCTGATACGACTCCAAAAATAGCTCGAATTTTGAAAACTTGTCATCCCCAGTGGAGTCGCCAGAGCTGTCACACCCCTTTTTCGTACTCCAAATAGATTCATTTTTAAGTTTGAAAAGGTTTTTATTATTAAAGTGACAAAGGATTGAAAATTTGTTTCGAAAAAGAATTATTTATATTTTTTATTTAGAGTTGCCACTTGACATAATCGGGTGTGCCAATTCATCTTTTAAAAATCCTTTTCAAAATGATTTGACTCTTTGAAACTGGTTTGCGAACAGAGATTCCAGCTAAGAAATTCTGTTGACCGAGGGGAAGGTGTTAGGCACCCCTCGATCCTGTGGTTTGACCACGGTCGCTTGGTGGAGCATATCGGCTAATTTGACATTATAAATATATAAACCACACAAAAACACACAAATCAATCAAACAAACAAACAAACAAAAAGAAATCCAAAATTATAGCGTCCAGTCCAATTATTACAACCCAAAATAAAAAAAAGGACAGAAAAGTAAACCTACACTAATCCTAAACTACGATCAAAGGCTTTAGCCGACGCCTCGAGCCTTCGTCACGGACATTCTCTGAGTACATACGATGGCATTCCCTAGTGAATAAGTACAATATGACCTCGGGGCATTCCCCGGCGAATGAATACATCTTCAAATCTTGTGCGATAAAGTAAAAGACTATTCACATGCATATTCCCATATTCAACCAAATACCGTTCCTAAAATTTGCCTACCCCGACCAATCGTTTGCCTATTTATTTAACGGCCTAACACATAACACTCTAATGTTCAACAATTAACAAAAAATAATCGACATTCACCAAATCAATTTTTAAATTCCCACCCCCAAGTTAATACACAAATTACCAATTTCAATTCTTCGACTACCAATTCGAGTTTTCACATTCAAATCAAAAATCAACGAACACAAACAAAGATCCGAACATGCCAAGTAACAAATCATTCATATTTACTTAGAATTTAAAGGGAGATAAGATAGAATTGGTCCTCAATGTCACTTTCGATTGATTTTAACAAGAGAAATAAGAGCCTGTCTAAGAAACTCGAAGAATACCAATGAAATCTCGACTCTCCAAATCAGTCGAGAAACAGTCCAAAAATCTGATAACCCTAAATATCAAATTTTGCTTTTATGAATGTTATCCTATTGAAACAAAAGAGAATCCGCTCTGAGAACCTCAACAATGAACCAAACTCCAACCCGATATTTGAGAATTTGTAACCTCAAACAGAGTAGAAACAAAGCAATCTACCCAGAAACTCAATGTCTCTTTTCAATCACGTATTATTCAATTAGACGAGATGCGTCCACGATAGAAACCTTGATATTGAGACTTCAATTCCAAGCTCTCTATAATCCCAAATCCACAACTGAATAATTCGAACGAGAATCAAACGATGACTGAAAGAGCATTTGAATGACCTTAATAGAGAAAACCCCACAATTGCTTAAACTAGCTGAATTTCATCGAAATTGAAATAAAACGTTAAAGACCAGAGCTATAGCAAATTTTCAGCGGAATATCACTGGATTTGACAAACAGAGACCGAACTTGGCGGATGTTCATTGATTTCGATCGTACGTTGGGAGCGGGAGTCGAATTTGGAGATTTTTTGGCAGTTTTGGCCCGGAATGAAACTGGTAATACTATTTTTCGATGGATTTTTCTGGACCAGTAGTCAAACAGTGATCGTCGGAGTTCTTGGCAGTGATTCCATCGGATTTTTGATTAGAATATCTCTTTCTCGATCAATTTTGGCTCCCATTCCCTTGATTCCCTCTCTTTCATCTCCGATTCGGACAATTTCACTCACGATTTTAATCCTTTACTCCCTATTTTTATCTCTATCCTCTCTCCATTCTAGCTATTTTTTTATCACAGCTCTGTGTCTAATGAGTGATGGTGTGTGTTCGATTTTCCTTGTGAATGAGAGCCTCTCACTGGTTTTTGTATGTGTGTGTATTCTTAATTGTCCAAATAGGGAATTTTAGTAAGTGTATTTTATGAGAATGCGAGGAGTGTGTGTGAATCATGAAGAAGAAAAGAAAAAAAAGATGGAATTCTGTGGAATGGAAAAAAAATAGATCCCTAATGATTTCCTTTTTTGTTGTATATATGCCTATGGAATTGTGTGGTTGTGGGGTAGGGTAGGTGGGGGTAGGGGTAGGGATAGGGTGTGATGTGGTTTATTTTAATTGGGTAGGTTGTTAGGATAAGATAAAATTAGCTAGGGGATTGTTATTTTTGTTATTTTGTGGAGGGATTATCACACGGGTGAGGGTACACGGTAGGATAAAGTAAAAATGGGTTAAAACAATATCGGGTAGGGACGAAATTAGGTGTCTACAATTGCTGAGAAGTGTAGACACATGGGTTTCAAAAGAAACCCATATGGAACTAGTGGTGAATTGAAAGATTATCAACCAATACCTACAACCTAACCTAATCATGACTTATGAGCAAATCATAGATGTATTTTCACATATACATGAATATAATTGTTATCAAGAAGTAATAACCCCAAGCATTTTAATCAATTAATTACGATCTTATAGCGAGTATTTTGACAAAAAAATACTGAAACTTTCAAATTAATAGCAATTGTTTTAATAAAAAACTATCCCCCATTTTTAATTTACTATCTAATTTTCATATTTAGTCACTTGTAATACCTGAGAGTGAAGATATATCTCTCCTTCCCTATGGATTCGAACTCAACTCTTGTTGGGTAAAATATATTAACAAAACTCACTTAAATTTTTGCAGTACAACTTGAGTATTATCAATTATTGGCATTGTTGTCGGGGAATAAAATGTAGCATTCATTGTTTTTAATGTTATAAGTTACTTTGAGTTAGCCATAGTGTTTACGTTACACTATTTACTATTTTGTCTTATACATGTGAAAACATGATTCAAAATAGTGTCTGCTACTTTTGATGGGCATCTCAAGGATGAGGATCAGCTCATAAATATCAGTCGAGCTTGTGCCATTCATATACCGCCAATGGAGGCAAATAGAGTGCACCACTTTATTAGCGTGATGCTTCATTTACTTCAAATGAAGGGTTTGTTTGGAGGTCAATCACATGAAGGTGCCAACCTTCATTTGAAAAATTTCATTGATGTGTGTCTTCATTTTGATATTACTCACATATCTCAAAAATCCATCCAAATGCGTCTTTTTCTATTTTTCTTAATGGGAAAAATGGTATTATAGTTGTGGGAATTTCCTGTAGGTTTCTTCACCTCATGGATTGATTTGGTGGAAGTATTCTTGGATCAATTCTTTCCACCATGACGGATGCTACAATTAAAAGATGAAATCATTAACTTTTGCCAATTAATTGGCGAGCCATTACATGTGACTTGGTAAAGTCTTGGTAAGAAGTTATTACAATGCCCAAATCATAAAGTCACTAGACAAAATTCTCCCCCAAATCTTTTATTGGGCATTAGATTAATTGAACAAGATAGTAGTGGATAATATGGTCGGTGGGTTTATACTTAAATAAACATATGATGTTATGGTGGAGTTATTTTATCACGTGACCAAGCAAACTTAAGGATGGAATACTAGAGATACCGAGGTGAATGTGAGAGGTCCCTCAATATTTTTTTTAATCTAAGGACAAAGTAACAAGGATTAGGAGAGAGATAAGAATATAGCTAAGGTTATGACATAATTGGATCTCCTTACCAATCATGTCATAGGATCGACTCCAAAGATGGTCAATGCCGTGATTCTTAGGGAACTAAAGCATAATATGATGATGATGAGGTAGAGGCTCTTCATGAAGGAATTCTGTTCATGTCAAACCAAATGGGGCTTCTTAACCTACCTATCAAATAAACGGAGAGAAAAGGAAAAGGATCATGATTAGAAAGATTGTGATTAGAAGGATGTTAATTAATTTAGAGATTGGAGGGATAAGGAAAGAGATAAATACCATTCTAAGAGAGATAAAGATCATGACTATAACTGGCTGTGTTCCTCCACAAAATCGGGTAAAAGGTAAAGAATCAAGTTCCATTGATCCATAAACATATAAGAATAAAGGTGTGCTTACACGTATCCTTACGAGGGATTAAAGGAAGTGATAAGATGCTAAGAAAGATGAAGAGCGACTTTTTGTACCTCAATCAAACTATCACTTTGCACTCAACCTTGACTAAACAAATTGCCACCCAATTGGGTTAAATTTCTTTTCATTTGAGTACAAGACAAAAAGGTAGCCGTCCCAATGATATGGTAGAAAACCTGAAGAGTGATTCTTATGTCATGGTAGTTGTCAGTAGGAGTGTAAGGACTTTAGGTAATGATATGGTGAATCTCGATAAAGACCCTAAAGAGAAAACAGTTTATGAACAAGTAAGTTGGAAGAAAAAATAGCTTGATAAGTCGAATAAAAAAGTCACTATGCCAAAAGAGCCAAATGTTGAGAAGCTAAGAATGGTGGAAAAGAAGATTGAAAGTGAACAAACGCCACAAGCGATTGATGGTAATGTTACAAAATCAGATAAAATCCTGTTGTCTCAAAGACGCAAATCAAAATCTCTCCTTCATTTCCAAAAAGACTTAAGAAGAAGGAAGATTATTCAAAATTCTAGAAACTCCTTGCTAAATTTAGCAATTTTTTGGTTAACACTCTATTATTAGAAACCTTAAAGGAGGTGACTCAGTATGCTAAATTCATGAAAGATTTGGTGATGAAGAAACATATTATGGATTTTGAAATAATTGAGGTGACACACAATTATAGTATGATAATACTAGCACCATGGTCATGAAGAAAGATGATCCTAGTGCATTTACCATCCCATACACCATTGGAGTGTACAAGTTTGGAAAAGATTTATGTGATCTTGGTGTGGGTATTAATTTGATATCATTGACTATGTCAATAAAGCTAGGCTTGGGTGATCCCAAACCTATAACTTTGAGGCTACTCATGGTGGATCGTTCTATAAAAAAGTCGTAGGTCTTTTATATGATATTTTTGTGGAAGTTGATCCTTTTATTATTTGGGCTAATTTTGTGATCATGGATTGTAAAATTAACCATGAGGTCCCCATTATCCTTAGTAGGCCATTCTTGGCAACTAGTCGGGCATTATTTGATGTTGAGTGTGGTGAAACAAATTCTTTGGTCAATAATGAAAAAGTGTCCTTCAATATTGTAATGTCTTTGAAACAACCTATCGATTTGCATATAGTGTTTGTTATCGATCTGATTGATGATTAAGTGGCTAATGCTATAGAAGTTAATTTCATGTGTGATCCCTTAGTAGGTGTTTTGTGGAGCTTCGAAAAGAAAGAAATTAATGAAAATGATGAGGTGGTTTCATCATTGATGGTTCTTAGTTCTTATACTAAAAATCCTTGTAAGTTGGACCTTGACTTGAAAAACAAAGAAACTCCTCCCGCCATGCCCTTAATTGTCGAACTCCCTCAACTCGAACTTAAGCCATTTCCTCATTATCTTTTATATATTTTTAGGTGAGGGTTACACTTTACCTATCCTTGTCGCAGAAGATCTTTTTCCTTGACAAGTAAAGCCCATTAGATCAATTATAAGGAGTACATTTGAGCCATAGGATGGACTATAGAAGACTTTATCAAAATTGCTCTCACTATTTACACCCAAAATAAAGTTGGAGGTTGATAATGTGCCTAATATGGAGCATCAACAAAGACCAAATCCACCAATTCAAAAGATAGTCAAGAAGGAAATAATCTAGTGGCTAGATATGGGTGTTGTATAGCTGATCTCGGATAGCACATGGGTGAGTCGTGTCCAATGTATTCCTAAGAAGGATACGGTATTCCAAATAAAAATAATGATATTGTACCTATCTATCTAGTCATACGTTGGAGGGTGTGTATGGATTAACGAAAATAGAATTATTGGAATGAAAGATACCATTTCCTTATGCCATTCATGGACCAAATGCTAGATCAATTGGCCGGGCGTGCGTGGTATTATTTTCTTGGTGGCTATTATGGTTGTAATCAAATTTGCCTTGCACCCTAAGATTAAGAAAAAATATTTTTACATGCTGTTACAAGACCTTTTCCTTCAAGCGCATGACCTTTGGACTATACAATGCACTCACCATCTTTCAGAGGTTCAGTTGAGGATATTCTCAAATATGGTGGAGGATACCATGGAAGTGTTCATGGATGACTTATCCATTGTAGGTGACTTACTCAAATCTTGTCTCAAGTATTTGGGTAAAGTCCTTGAATGTTATGTTGAAACAAACCTTGTATTGAATTGGAAGAAGTGACATTTCATGGTCAAAGAGGGTATCAATATCGGACATAAAATATTAGATTGGGCATTCAAGTCGATCAAGCAAAGATAGAGTTTATTACTAAGTTATCTCCTCCTATCTTTGTAAAAGGTGTAAGAATCTTTCTTAGGCATGTCGATTTTTATAGATGCTTAATCAAGGATTTCTGCAAGGTCACACATTCTATGTGTAAGATCCTTGAAAAGAAAGTAAATTTTGATTTTGATGGTGATTTTCTAAGAGAGTTTAATTGTCTCAAAGAGAAAATCATGTCAGATCCTATCATTGTATCTTTGGATTGGGAATTACTTTTTAAATTGATGTGTAATTAAAGTGGGTTGGCATTGGGTGATATGTTGGGTCAATGAAGAGGCAAAGTTTTTCTCCTACTCTAGTGTGATAGCAAGTCATTAACGATGCCCAATGCAATTATACAGTGATGGAGCACAAGTTTCTTGTTGTGTTCTATACTCTTGAGAAGTTTCATGCCTATTTTTTATGTACGAAGGTTATTGTACACATAGTTCATGCAACTCTTAGTTATTCAACGGACAAGAAAGAAGAAAAAGTTAGATTGATAAGGTGGATCTTACTCCTACAATGGTTTGACTTTGAAGTTAAAAATCAAAGGGATGTGAAAATCAAGTGGCGGATCACTTTTCTCGACTTGAATCGGATAAAGTGTAGAAGAATGAATTAGAAATCAATGATGAGTTTCCCTATGAACTCTTCATGTCCATTTTGGAGAAGGTGGTGCCTTGGTATGCTGATTTTTATAAACTATATAGTGTCTGAAATACTCTCCGATAGTGTCTGGGGCACTCCCCAATGATCTAAATTTTTATCAAAATAAAAATTTCTCCATAACGTGAAATGATATTATTGGGATGAACCCTATTTTTTTAGGGAGTGTGCGGATGGCTGATCTGGTCGTGTGTTATGGAAGGAGAAATGAAAGCCATTCTTAAGATATGTCATTTATTATCAGTTGAGGGCCATCATGCCATGTGAAGGTTTCTTTTAATAAGAATAAATATTTCTAGTACATACTTGTCTTGATGGTTAATATTACTAGGATTAAGTTAGTTGATGAAGGGAGAAAGAAGAAACCCAGGAGGAATGTACCCCGACAGTTGATATGGTTCCTTTTGATAGTGGAGTCAGACATCCCACTTATGTTACTGTTCTATACTTTACTCCTTATTAGTCTATTCCTTCTCCTACCCCTGCCCCTTCTACTTAACTTTGGGTACATCTTCATAGCCACATAGACTGAGTGGTCCTAATTCTCAGCCTTCCACTGCTATAAGTTAATCTAGGGCCTCATTGAATTTTGCTTACATAGTCAAGATATAGAAGTTATCCTATTCAGGAGATTCTAGGTCATCTAGGATTGAGAGAGATATATCGGGCATGATTACTAGTACTGTGAAAGCTGTTATTGAGACAATATATGAAGAGATGCAAATTTTTCATGTGACATTGAGGTATTATGGGAAGAATTTAGATGAGTTGAGTGATTCTTGGTAGTTTGTTCCACCCTGGGATTAACTAGGATACAAGATGAGCTAGCTTTTCTTCAGAAGCATGTAAATAAGATCCGACTCTTGATGTGACACGTATTTTGGGGAGCTTTATCTGAGACACCAGTCCCAGCTCCTACATCTATTCGTGAGACTACTTCGATAATTGAAGAGGAGGGTATAAACGACTCTGCCTATGCTTTGGATGATAAGTTAGTTAGTATTAAGATTGATGGGTTCTTTGATAACCAAAGCCAAATTAGGATTCAGGTGGCCCTTTAGGTAGTAGAGTAGATTGATAGAAATAAGATTGAGGATGCAAAAGTTGTGACCCGACCCAACCCCGGGCCTTTTCGTAATGGGCATCCCAAGTCCAACCAGGACCGGAGACCACCCCCTATTACCCAACCCATCCACCTTTATCCAGCCTTTGATGGGCTGAAATTTGAATATTTAACAAGATACCGTAAATGTTATCATCAAGGCTTGGGATTGGGTCAAAACCGTTACTAACCCAACTGAGTCCAATCGTATCACACCAACCGCCCAACCATACCAAACCAAATCATAGGCCATAAACCAGTCCATAGCCAAATAAGCTAAACAAAATTTAATATAATTAATCCCAGAATGTATATGATGGAACAGTGAGAAATCCTGTAATGTGGTGTCAGCCTATCAACCTATTCCAATGCCAATGCCGATACCAATACCGATCCCGCCCATATCAAACCCAGAAGTACCACAAAGACTCTATCAAAAAAAGTAAACAAATTTGGTTGGGACATGCGAGTAAACAAATTTGGTTGGGACATGCCCCCAACCATGGACAAAACTAATATCCAAAATAAAAGAAAAGTGTCTAAAGAAATGCATAACATGAAATGATGTCTTCCGAAAGGGTAAAAGCTTACTACTTCAGTCCAAATGCTGATACCAAATCTACGTACTAAATAAGAGGAGTAGAATAGTCGATTCCTGCATAGCATGGGTACACAATCGCCAGTATATGAGGTTAGCAAGTGACCGCTAGCATGAATCTCAGGATAAGGATAAAATAATGCCAATTATAAAACAAAGTAAAACAAACAATAATGCATACAACCATACATATATAAGTGCCGGGAAAAGGAACCAGGTTTAGCATACATTAAAACCTTTACCTGGGTTGTGTAGCTTGGCCGTCCTAAACCACCCACGGGCAATATGGGTTCAGCTCCCCATGTTGAAAGGCCTCTTGTACGTATAGCCACATGACTAGGGAAGTATCCCATGAGATGAATAGTATGTCCACCAATAGTGTGACATTATGCATATGGTCCTCTAAGACCAATCCTCATATCAGAAAATCTGTGTTTCTAGTTTTGGTGTCCCCCGGACCGCCACCTTCCATGTCTTTGCTACATACCCCACCATTAATTCCCAATTAAAACCATTTCCAAATAACCAAACAAATCTATTTACCAATTTATTAACCAAGACCAATATTAGTGATATCATCATACCACCTATTACTTGCAAATAATATCCATAGCCAAACCATTTAGGTTAAGGGGACTTTCAAGTACCCTTTCATATACCCATTAAACCACTTGGGAGACTTCCATGTTCTCCACAAGCATAACTATTTAGCCTTTAGCCTTTCTCAAACCATTTAAACCATGCAAAGTTCCTTTACCGAGTTTAAAACATGCAAAAGTTCCATTGAAAGAAGTCAATGCAATAAACATATCTATATACTCATTTTATCAAACACCTTAGGGGCATAATATGACCAAAACCAATTCCAAAGACCATTAAACCATTACCATGCAATCCAATTATGCAAAACCACCATTAATTCATATAAAAGCAAAATTAAATCCATAGGGAACCATAACCAAGCATTTAATATCAAACCCCCAAATAATAGTTAATAGCCATCATCATGAAATAGTAAAACCATGAAATCAATCATATAAACCATGCCTTTAGTTAAAATTACAATGAGGGAAGAGAATCATTCCTTATACCAAAGAATTGATGGAAAGAAATAACCAAGACAATACCCAAAGTAATCCTCAAGATAAAACCCTAGCCTTCTTGCCCCAAAAGCTCTTGAGAGAATTATGGAGTGTTTTTGTAGTAGTGTCTAAGTGTTAACGAATAGAATAAAAGGATTAATAACCTCCTAAATATATTAGAAGTCATGGGTACTAATTAGGATAAGTAGGGAAATGTCCAAAATACCCCCACTTAAGTCCCTTAAAAATCCCATCACAGGGATACGACTGAACTAGACGAGTCGTATCCTCCTATATGATCGGTACCCACCATTCGTATCTAAGCCTTAACCTAGGATTAGACACTGTCCAGTATACAACTCATCCAACCAAGTCGTAATGTAAGACCCTACAAAATCCTAGTCATTTTAGTCCTAATAGCATACCAAAAAAGGTTCTAGATTTAGAAAATTTCAGCGAAGTATTAAAACTTAGTCTCATTTTTGGCCTCAATATTACAATGACTTTATTTGCGATCTTTTCATCCTTGGATTATCTATTTTTCAATTGATTCATGATCAGAGATATCAATAGGTCATGTTGGGTGAGTTTTAGAATTTTCAAACTTCGTTTAAGCCATGTTTAGATGCCCAAAATAGTGCATCAATGCAATCGGGCCACGACACATCAGTAATCATGTCGACAGCATCGACGCGGTGCATCGGCAATCGCATTGACACCATCAATGCGGTACATTGGGTATATCATCGCTGGGTAGTTTTTGTGTATTAAAATATGACTTTCCAAGGTCAATTGAGTCATTTTCACCTCACCCAATTCAGCTAAAACACGAGATTAAGCCCTCAAGAACAAACCCTAATTCATCAAGCACAAGATCAAGTTCCAAGAAATTCCTACAGTATTTAAGAAATTAACAATCAAGGTAAGTTAGGTGTTCATCCTTGGGTTTCCTTCAACCCTTGGAGTTCAAGAACCCTTTTTAAACTATAAGTTTATTGATTTCATGATTTACATGTTTGAATTGGATTGTGTTCATGTATGTATTGATGTTTGGTTTTCAAATCTAGATTCATTATAAGTTTCAATTGAATTAATTAGCATGTATGTAGAATTATGTGATTGTCATGTTAAACCCTTGAATTTACAAGTTGAATATTGTAGCCATAATGTTTATATCTTATGATTTCTATATGCACTAATTATGCTCCCCAAGTGTTTGATAGAATGCCTATGTAAATTGAAGAGTGAATTCATGACATGTTATCATGTGGTCCCATTCATGTACAAGTTCATGCATTTCAAGTGTTTGACAAAATATCTAAATGAATGCATGGTGAATAAGTAACTAGTCTAATGTTTTCAAGATTCTGCTATGTTTTACTACTGATGCTATCGAGTCCTGGGGGTATGCAATACCCAAAAGTCTAGCTGTTTACCTAGAATTACAGTAGCTATAGAATAATCTCAGTAGCATCATGAACAATAGTGCTTAGTCAGTTACAGAACTCAGTAAACTCAGTCCAGTTCAGTTAGTCAACATGAGCAGTAATAGTTTAGTCAAGCCTAGTATAGTTTAGTGATTAGTTTAGTGTCTATTCAGTTGGGAGTGGATTCATCACCAAGAAAACCTAGGAATAGGGGCTCACCTATCAGTTGTGGGTGTGATCTTTAGTAGTAGTCCCTTAGTTCCAGAACTACGTAGCCAGCATAGGTTAAATATATCAACCTACCAATTTAGGGTTGATAAAGTGTTCACCTACCAGTTGATAGTAACACATATCTCACCTGCCAGATGAGGGTGATTCTTTAGTGGATCCACATAGCCATTGTTAGTACCCGTGGCACAGTGCTAACACCCTTCCAACTAGTGTAACAGGTTGGACCCCAACTCAGTTTATAATTAAGGTATGTCGGTTAGATGAACACTCCCATAGTTACAGTTTTAGTATTTAGTACTTAATAATCAGTATTAAGTCTCAGAATTCAGTAAAGAACTCCGATGTTCTATATAACCATGGCTATCAGTTATCAGTTATTTATCCATTAGAATTCAGTATCAGTCTCAACCTCAGTTATCAGTATTCAGTTATCAAAATTAAGTATTTTAGTTTTAGTCTAATTCAGGAAGAGGTTATATGCATAGTATTGTATATTCAGCATGATCAGTAGTTGCAGTTTTTGCATATAGTCTTATTCAGTTAATTTATGATGTTCATTTAGTCAGCTATCATCTCATGCATATGAACCCATGTATATCAGCCTACCTCATTTAACATACTAGTATATTTAAAGTATTGATGTATACTCTTTCATTTATGATATAATGTCTCATATCATAGGTTCTGATGCATGGGCCCTAATCGTACTTAGCAGCTCAGGTTATCAACAATATTTATAGTGGTGAGTCCTCATATTTTGAGGACAGAGTTATCATTTTAGTATTCCAGTAGTTTAGTATGTTTAGTAGTTGAAGTTAGATGGAGACTTTTCCCATTAACTTCATGTTCAGACAGTTTGAGGCTTTCGGAATAGACTATGTCAGATAGATGTTCAATTTTTTAGTAGTATTATCAGTATTTAGTATTTCTTTTTAGTTTATGAACCTTATGGAAATCCCAGCCTAATTTCCATATCTATTCTCAGTATTATTATCATTTAATGTTCACAGCAGTACCAGTCATGGGTTAGCTTATGGTCTTTTAGGATAGTAAGCACCATGTGACGCCCAGGATGCAGTCTAAGGGCATTATATGTAACCATAGTATATGATCCATAACCATGAACCGTATCCTTGGTAGAATAAATACCAGGAGGATCAAACACTACTCACCATACGAGTCCCTAATACGACTCATACCAAGCCCTTACGATTCATATCCCTAAGTCATACCCATTCTAATGACCAAAACCATCCCATCAACTAACACTGGTCAGCATACGATAGGAACATACCACTCATACCCCAACATACAACTCATACCTATGAGTTGTATTGGGTCTGTAGAAAGGAATTCTAGGAAATTTTCTATGGGTGAAAGCCTAGAATATTTCAAGTTGCAACAACATTGGTGAGGTATTTGCATAAGATGACACATACTTGGATCTTCAATTCAATTACTATAGATACCCGGGGCCCAATGGTAGACCTTTCTCCCTAGACTACTACTAGAGTTGGGTTGGGCACTGATGCCAGGACAAAGACCGTTTTTACAAGCTAGTCATCGCTTCATCCTTAGCCATGTTCAAGGGGACCTTTACTCTTAAACTCTTTTATTTTGATTAGTCCTATTTCATTGAGGAAAATGCATAATTATTTAGTTAGGGGTGGGGTGTTATTTTATTTGGGTCTGTAATATTTGGAGATTTTGGTACTTTATTTCTGATTCTTTGTTTTGTTTGATATTGGTTGTTGAATTTGACATTTGGATACTTTTTTATTCAAAAGGTAATATTTAGATATTTGGTGCTCTAGATTTCCTTTGGCGTGTGATTTGTGATGTGTGTTTTTATTTCTTTATTTTAATTTATTTTGATTTTTAACTTAGTATTTGTTAGTTTCATTGCAAATAAAATTCATAGCACACATTCTCAAGAGAAAAGTATACTAGCAATAGAACACTTTGACTCGAATGGTATACTTGGGTAGTTTTTTCACATGCACAATTCTTGAAGTCATTATCAATTGCAATGTATGTTTAAATTTTCAAAAAATGGGCCTATCTTTAAAAAAATTCCATTGGTTTAAGTAAACTAGTTATGCTCTCATTTTTGCAAAAAATCATATTTCGTTTTTTCTACTTGAATATAGTGCCTGATATATGCTATAAATGTGGTGCAACAAATGAGGTAGAGTACTTCAAGTATGCAAATGAGCTTCATGTGTGGGAGATTTTATTTTGATCTTGTACATTGATTCCCCCTACAACATGCCAGTTTCTCCACTTTTAAATATAAGAGTGCAATATTGGAGATATGATCTTAGACCATTAATCGAGAGAAAATCACCTTTTTGACCAAAATTGAGCCATCCCTTGGTGAGTTGATGACCAACTTTGTCCCTTATTAAGCCTTGTAACCCATTTTCTTGAATAACCTTGTTACAAGCTAAAACCTTTTCCGCTCATATCCCTCTCTTAAACCAAACCTTTTCAAAGCATCTAGGTAAGTTTAAATACCAACTTAGGCCAAAACCCAAAGTTAGGGATGAAGGAGACCATGAGATTTGCATGTTCTTAGTAGTTTGTAAATATAGGACCACTAAAATCCTCTTCCAATTATCCTTGTATTCATTGTCAAAATATAAAAAAAATAGGAAAAAAACCATAAAAATGAGTTGTGGATTATCTGTAGTTGTAAATATATAGTTGTTTAAACTTTAAAAGGATAGAAAAAGGAAAATAGCTTAAAAAGAAAGTGCTCCATGAAGTGATACAAAGAGTAAACCTTGCGAAGATTGATTGAGTAGAGGTCTCTCTAGATGATTTGATGAGGTAGAGTCTCGATAACCTAAACTTTCCTTTACTCATATCCTATGCTACAAGCCGAACAAAAATCTTGGTGATCTTCGAAGTAGTATGCTTAATTGTGGGGAATTGGAGATTATGGGCAACACTTGTTTCCTTGATCAACTTTTGAAGAGTGAGTGGTTTGTGTTAGTCCCTAAAAATTATTGATAATGATGTATTTAGAGAAGGAACTTCATGTGTGGGTACTTAAATTTTATGCTTGAGTATTCTTTAATCTTGGTTAAAGTCTATAAGCTTATGCTTGGCTTGGTAACCTTTAGCCAACGTTTGATGCTTATTATTGACAAATTGAGAGCTTGATAAACGGAATATGGGCCTTTATTTTCAAAATATTAGGGGCAAGGTGTTTTCATAAAATAAAGATGTTTATAATCTCCAAAGCTACACTATTTAAAGGCATTGGTGATTTTGTTATGTGTTCATCAATTTACTTGAGGATGAGGAAAAGTTTAAGTTAGGGGTGTTGATGATTTGACAATTTAGAACTCATTTTCCCTAAAAATAGGGAGAAATTATGTCCTCAATGTCAACTTGAATGCATTTTAACGTTATTTTGGTTAAATTTCAAGGTCAAGGTTGAAAAGTGATTGAAACAGCAAAAGAAAACAAAATAGAGAAAAATGAATAAAAATTGGCATTAAAATTCATAAAGGTAATGCAATGGATATGTGACACATCGCAAATGTGCCCTGCAGTCGTTGAAGGGGCTCAACCATAGCTAAATCTAACATTTTAGGGATAAGAGTTATTAGATAAAATAGAGATACATCATGTTAGTGCAAAGCCGACCAGATCGGTGAACCATGCTCTGCAGTGCCAAAAGTTATTGGAGTTGATATACTCAACCGAATTTCCAAGCAGAGGCATTTTTGTAATTATGTATCCCATTTTATAGATATTATTTAAGATTTGGTCATTGGAAATCCTATCTTTTGTCAATTTTTAGTATCTTAAGCATGTTATCAAACTTTAATTTTATGATTAACTACATTGAGCTAGAAATTTAGATTTTTCTTTCACACATTAGGATTATTTGGTGAAAATGGATGAAGAATTTGGTATAATTTCTTTTCCTTACATTATGAGTAGCTAATTTTTCAAACATGGGGTTATGATTGATTGAGTGTTAATTATTACATAGGTAGTGATTATTTACCTTTGTATTTACTTCTATGTTATGATTTTAGCTAAATATCTATGTTTGAACTTGTAAGATTAAGGTTGAAAACTTGGTCTATGTATAGAACTTGTGTGCTGCTTGGAAGAGAATGTGCTTGTGATGAGATTTAGTTAACAAAAATTGAGTTACGCTCATTTAAGTGGTGATGCTAGAAATAGATTAGTTATTTTAAGGTTTTTTGTATCTTTTGGAAGTAAATTTGGGTATGTAGAACTCCCTTGAACTTGACATAAAGGGGTTAGTATGAGATGTCATGATTTAAGGGAGCATTGCAAAAAATGTAAAATTGAGAGCAATCTTGAGTTTTTTCCTCACCACCCCCTCTATAGCCGGTGGTGGTTCGCTATGGGGATACCACTATAGCGGGAGTCAAAGGCGGTCAATATCACTATAGTGATACCATTATAGCAGGGTCAATCTGCTATAGTGGGTGATTGTTGTTTAATGCAAAAAATATCCCAAAAATGATCTATTATTTCTAAACTCATTTTGGGGGAAATTAGGTGATTCTCGATGATTATCCACCTGGTTATTCATAAAGGTAAGTTAATCACTTCCATCAACTAGTTTTTCAATTCATAAACTTAAAATCACTAGTTTTGATTTTTTTGGGGGAGGACTTAGCTCAACTTAATTGTTGTTCTGGTTAAATAGGGTAAATTAAGTGTAAAACCTTTGTATTTTGGTTTAAAGTTAATAATTTACTCTTGCATGTCCATAATGCACATACGTAGCCATAAGATTGGTTGGTTTAAGGTAAATTTATTATGGAAAAACCCTAGAATTGAGGGAATGATCATGAAATTAACCTTGGGCTTTAGGTTATAATTCTTGAAGTTATAGGTCATTTCGTTGATATGTCTTACATTCATGATTTTAGACCATAATCAAGTTGAGGTTGAAAGAAAATGAAAGGGTCAAGTTCGTTAGAGCATTTCAGGCTAGGATTGAGATAGGTGATGGTTTAATGTAGTTTAAATCCAACTTGTTTTATATGTGCATGATAACTATTCCTTAACATTGCTTGTACTATGCATGTACGAGGAAAGCAAATAATTATTTTATATTCTAAGTGGTAACGATACACCATGAACTTATTTGAAAGCTTGTTGGTATTTACAAGTGTTGTTTCTGTTACCATTATGATTATGATTGTTGACATTGTTGTTGGATATACCAGTATTTGGACATCTTCACAAGATTTAACTAGAATAATATTGACACTTGATGTCTGGAGATATACAGATAAAAGTTTTTCCCTTGAAGGTCACAGCTAGTAAGTTATTATTAGATCCTTAGCATGTATGTACAAGGTATTAGTGAGTGTAATGATTCCTTGAGTAAACCGGGAGTTATGTGTTTACTGTTATATTGGTTCCTTGAGTAGGCCAAATTTTTAAATGTTAGTCTGGGTTAAAGGTAGTATGTTGCATATTCTATGTGTCTACTTACTTGTGTAATTGAGAAATGCTTGATCTAGATGTTGGATCATAGTTTTTGACTAGGAGTCTTGTTGGTGGACTTGACTTGCTTTGTTACTCATATTGATTCATATTGACTAGTACTCTGTATGTTGCTGAAAAATGTAAAGGCCTATAAATTGAAGTAAGATTACATGATAGGTGTTCAGGGATTGTCATGTTTTACTAAGTTATTCTTATGTTTTCATATTTCTCATTTTGGGTTGACCAATGACTCTACCAGTACAATTTTTTCTTCTTATGTACTGATACTACACGTGCCCTTTTTTTGTTGAGTACAGAACATATTTTGACAATTGTCTTGAGACCTCAACTGTGATTCAGATAGTGTTTGAACTCAAGGGTAAACTCTATCTTCTGGTATTCCATGAGTTCTTTATTTAGTTCCTGGTCCATTATTTCTAGTTTTTCAGTTGAACCCATTTGTTGATAGATATTAGTGTTTTGGTACAATGACTTTTACATTAGAGGAAATTTGTTAGATTTTATATTTTTTGCAATATTAGTTGGGGTTTAGCTTTTGAATTGTGGTTTTCTTAATGATAATGCATTAATTGCCTAATATTTTAAGCTAAGTGTTGGATTGATTAACTAAAGGAAGTTGATCCTCCCATAGGGGTTTAGTGTGGTTCCACTTAGGACAGATTTGGATCGTGACAACAATGGTGTTGGTGGTATCTCATATTGGTGACTCAATATTTTTATTGTCCTCGCCCCATTCATTTTTTGTGAAAGTTTCTTCACATACCTGAAATTACTAAGAATTTATGAAGTGTGGCTCAATCTACTATTTATAATAATGTGTTTTTTATTAATTTGATCTTAGTATTTATCTTGTGGAGGATATAGAAATGAGGAAGTTATTTTTAAAAGGCACTTTTAAGCATGACTTATATTAGTTTCACCTAGATAAAGCTGCGCCAATGATTCTAACTTCAAGCCATCTATCTTCAGCAACTCCGTTTGACATCTGGCACAATCATTCGAGTTATACTCCAATCAAAGTTATTAATAAAGACGTTAAGAAAATTCAAGTTTTTTGTTTCTAGTCATTCTTTGTTGCAAGTTTGATCTTTCCTATATGGAAAACGTCATGAAAATTTTCTTTCCTAGTTCCTTATCTAGTTCTATTTTCCTTTAGAATTAATTCATTTTAATTTATGGGGTCCTAGTCCTTACCTTTCTTATAATAAATTTCATTATTATATTATGTTTATTGATGACTTTAATAAGTTAGATATATCTTATGATTGTCAAACATGAAGTTCAACATATTCTTATGTTTTAAATCTCAGAGTGAAACTTATTTGAACGTAATATTGAAGTTATTCAATTTGATTGTGGTGGGGATTCCTAAAATAGCTCTACATATGTCACAATCCCAAAACGGGTCATGATGACACTTATTGCGCCTGAGCCTTGAAAAGTAAGTCATGACCCAAACTGATAAAAGAAAAATAAAATCAATAAAAACATAAACCAAAGAGAGACTTCTAGACTGAAATCAGGCCAAAACTAAACATAATTTAAACAAAAGTCTGAAAGAAATCTCATAAATCTCCAAAATTTGGTATCACAATGTAAGAGCATCTTGTACATGACATAAATCTAAAGTAAATCACTGTATCTGAAATTGAAATAAAGACAAAAGGTAAGATAAGAGGAGGCCTGGAGTAAGCTCTGAAAACCCTAGAGAACCTAATACCTCGAACACCGCTCCAAAATTCGTACGAGATCAGTTGCAGCATCTTCTACTTGTACGTAAATTTGCACTGAAAGGTCACAGTAGAGGTGAGTACAACCCACTTGTACTCAGTAAATATCATAGGCCAACAAAGTAAAGTAGGAAATAAGATAAGTAAAATATACTATCAGCACATCGCCTGCAAGTAGAAAGTCCCAAATAGTAGCTCAAACCGTCTCCGCTAACAGTTCTAACATATAGCAAAGAAATATAACACAACACAAATAAATATATACATGAAGGAAATAATGAAAACTACATACACATCAAGGAAGCTAAGAAAATCAATATAAATGCATATGCAAATGTACTGCAATGTAATGTTGATGGTATGGATGATGAAATCCATTGCATAACTTTTTGTATACACACATCGATCTTGTAGCTACTACGTAGGACCAATGGGGATTTCGTATCCCATATATGATATCTCAGTCTCAATCTCAACTTTCCTCTCTAGCTCATGTTCATGGAGAGATTTTTCATAAAAGTGTCTCATTTTGTTTCCGAAATGGTGTCCCTCAATGGTACCAGTGTCTCATGAATGTATATGTATGGTATGAGGATGTAATGCCCACAATAAACTCAATATGATGATATCTAATCCGTACAAAACGTATATATATAATTGAGCCCAAAAATCAACTTAATATGTCAAAAATTCAGGATGATCAACTCCAATTAGGCACCATCAGAATACATATGCATGTAAGACATCATTAATATAACATCAACCCTTAAGTTGGGTATTTTTATCATGACAAAGGCAACCAATGCTAAAATAAGGCCTATATTAGAAAAATAAGCCCCACAAGGGCATCATATACAGAATAAAGGGATCTCAATACATAGATAAGGCTGGTGATCTCAAATAAAACCCCCTACATGGATAACACACAATATCAGATATCACAAATCAATAATAATAGAGTATATGCCCCCACACAGGTAAACAATAATAAAATAATCACAAAATATGAATCCTATAACTATGTTCCACAACCCATAACATGCCTTACTTATATATTAACTACCCTACTAAATCTAAAGAAGTTAAGCCATAACCTACTCCAAAACAATGAAATCCCAGTCTAAGGTGCTTCACCACATAATATTCCCCTGTTGAAAAGCCTCAAAATCAACTACAATATTCAAATATAGCAGCTACACATTAAAAGAAATATAACAATATCCATATTGTCCAAATTTAGGTCAGGTCCAAAATGGGTTAAAAAAATGTGTTTGAATATAAAAATAGTAAACCCAGAATTTTCTTTTACAAAATCATTCCCCATAGTCATAAGAGTCTATAGATGAAAACACACACTAAAATGAATTAAAAATAAGGTCCAAATTAAATATAATCCCTTTTTAAACTTTGTCGGTAAAAACCCCAAATTTTTATTTTGAAATGTTGATTTAGAGGTATTTTGAAGATATAATCAAATGAAAATAATAGGCTAATGAATTATAAGTTTTCCCAAGTTGAAATAGTGGTAAACACTAAGAAATAGCCTCTTCTTGAACCCCGAAGGTCTAAACATGGTGAAAATAGGAAAAATAGGGCTTTTATATTGTTCAGTGAACAATACCTCGTGATTGCAACTCTTACTTCAGATTTTGAGAGTCAATGTTGATCGAGACTTAGTTGGTGATCATGGCTGTGAGAGGATTTTCTCATGATCGTAATGTTCAAACCCGACACTGTCCACCCAAATACTCATCATGATTGCAGTACCACCACCATGCAATCACATGAAGGGAATCATCAAGGCACGCGATTGTAACATGAGTCTATATGATCATAATATAGGACCTGATGTATTAGAAAATAATGCATTAGTAGCAGAAGACAAGTTAAAAATATCTCTAAACAGACCTCGAGATTTGTTTAGGACTTGACGAAAGCAACCCATAAATGCTACTAGGCAAATTTTGACATTCCAAAATCAGTGGCGATGTTAGATTTTTGAAAAATGATTAGTTTCATAAATTAACCCTTGGGACCCCATTTTACTATTTTCTTAATGATAGGTTGAATTAATATATAAAGGTCTCGAACCTAAACCAATCACGCTACTAACCCAAATTTGATATTTCAGATCTACTGACGTAGTCCAAATTGTCATTCGACATACAAAACAATGAATGTTGACCTAAATCAATTAAAGATGACACACAGAACAATGAATATTGACCGAAGTCAACTATAGATGACACACAGAACAATGAATGTTGACCGAAGTCAACTATATGTCTTCTCATGCCTGTAGAACTACAAACTCGCACAAATCATTCTTGATCACATCAAAAACCATGACAACAATCCCCAAACTGCCAAATCTATATGTAGAAATTACCGAGATGGGTTAATGGTCAAACCACATAAAAATGGAAATACATAATTTCAAATCATTATAGCATCCACCACTAAGACCCTAGTTCATCCTCGATCTAAAAAGTAGGAAAATACTTGAATTGGTATAAAGTGAGGGTACCTCCTCAACAAGATGGTGTATCTACTAAACCATAACCATAGGAATATCTCTATATCACAACCATCGCACATCCCTGGATAAATTGGTTACTTGCTACTAAGAAAGGGCCAATCTCTCATCCAATTGAACTAAGTCCTGAGGAAGCACATAAGACACATACGAAATATAGAGCCCAAACGTAAAAACATGAAAAATTAGATGAATTTCTAAAATATCTCTAGTAAGGACAACTCATAAGCAACCTCCCTAAAAGTGTGAAGAAGCTCAAATGTTCCATAATACCAAGGGCTATGCTTGGCGCTCTTTCCAAACCTCATCACGCCCTTCATGGGTGACACATAAGAAAAACTTGATCGCTAATCCCAAACTTCAAAGAACGAAGGTGTAACAACCCATATTCAAGTACGTGTATTGGTGTATTCAAGTACGTGTATTGGTCTTATTTATATGGAATTAATTTTTTTATTTTATTTATATCAGAATTTGCCCGTCGATGGTTTCAAGAGAAGGTTATTGAATAAGCTTTCGAACGATATAAAGATTTCCAAAAATGGATAGGTTTCGGGTATAATCAAGCACGCTTGAAACTATAAAACGGTGGCTGGGATATTTGGGAATAGTAAATGTGCAGGAAAATTTCCTGCACACAAACTACTGAGGCCAGCCAAATTTTTGGGTCAACTTTAAATGATCATAAATCCCTTAATATAATGAAATGGAAGAGATGAGACCTATTAAAAGAAATATATTTGAGTATTCTTTCCAATGCAATTGGTTTCAACCAAATCCAACGTCTGAGTAAGGAGTTATACTCGTTTTACTTTAGCCTATCAAAATAGATTTTTAGGGTCAACTTCAAACGACCATAACTCCTTGTACAGGAAGAACTGGGTAGCCTACTTTATATGAAATGAAAGTTCTTTGAATTATCCTTCTAATGATACCAATTTTACCTAAATACGATATCGGAACAAAGAGTTATGGTCAATATACTTTAGCTTATCAAATAGTCCACCAAAGGACAGATTTGACATTATTTAAATTTTAAAGGCATTTTGGTCATTTCCTATTATATTATGGACGGGAATATGTGTATATATACATGTATATGAGTTCAAAAACTCATTTTCATCATCCATCATTGAGAAAGAACAAACCCTAGCCAAATTTGACCTTTAAATTACTTTTGATTCAACCGTAGAAATTCCAAAGTAATCTGATAACTGCGTTTGTCATCTCGAGAGCTTCGAACGGCACCTATTATTTGTGTAAACAAGATTGCATAATTAAGAGGTGAATTCTAAGGTATGCATATTGTTTTTCTTTGTTCTTTTCCATATGTATATGTGTGATAGAGGATTATATGTATTGGTTGTTATTGAAAGGTGATGAAAATAGGGTTATGGACTATTTTGCATGGTTTGGTTGTATTGAATTGTGGAAGGTGAATATGGTAATTGAGTTATGGAAGGTGTATATGGTGATATACTATTGAATTGATGATTATTTATGTCTATGGCTCAATTTGGTTTAATGGATTGGTTGGAAGGATAAATGAATCCAAACTTGATATTGGAGGATGTTGTATGAATATGCATGGCATGTGAATGTAATTGGAGTATAAGAGGGTTAAAGTGTCACCCTTTATGGTGTAATTAAGGCTTACTACTTAACCACTAGTTTGGTGAATTCAAATAATTGAATTGTGACGTTTGGTCGCTAATACTAGATTGCTATATATGTTTATTATAGATAAGTAATCCGAAAAGACGGGAAGTCCATTTGGGACTAGTATTGAAGGTTGCCAGTCAGGTATGTAAAGCATACTCTATACCATATCTTTAGCATGAAAGTGAACAATTGTTCTATTAAGAAAGTTTCCAAAGTTATTCAGCAACATGTGATCCATAATGGTTTTGTATGATGTCCTACGTTACCAATGAACTTGTTTCCACTCTACAAGATGTCAAGACATTCCAATACTTACTTGTTTTCCAAATCTTACATGTTTATTGCACTAATGAATGTCAGAAGGTATCCGGTTACTCAAACAAGATCCATGTGCTATTAATGACTCCAAAATGTTTCATTGATATACCAATAAGTTCCTACTTCATTGTTATGGCATTGATGACTCCAAAACACTTCATTGATATGCCAATGAGTTCTTACTTCATTGTTATTGCATTGATGATCTATTTATATGTCTCTTATTGATGTATCATTGTTTCAAAGTATCAAAAATGCGGTGGCGACTGAAATAACAATCTTAAAGATTAATTGAACTAAGTGATGGAAGTTCTCTCTTATCGGGTGGTATCCCAGTGGCATAAGCCTATCATGGGTCGATCCCTATTTATGTGTTTATGGGTGGTATCCCAGGGGCATAAGCCTATCATGGGTCGATCCCAGTTGATATGTACTAGAGGTAGCCTAATGGTCACAGTACAGTATAGTAATGATTACAAAGATGATAAGAACTAAGGTAAAGTGATTGAATAAATACAATGTACAGGTTGTCACAAGTTCTAGTAAGTGTGGTCCACTCCCATTACGATTTATTCACTTGTTTCTGATTTCTATTGAGCTCCTATATCATATGTGATTATCTACAGCTTTACATACTCAATACATATTTCGTACTGATGTTCCCCAAAGGGGACCTGCATTTCATGCTGCAGGCATAGGTACCTCAGCTCATACGCCGCACAAGTAGGAGCAAGGATATCCAGCTGCTTTTGGTGAACTCCAGTTTGCTTTGGGGCTTTTCGTGTCATATCCAGTCACTTTTGGTATTGTATAAAAGTTAGTTATATGGCGGGGTGTGTCCTAACCTTAGTTAAAATCTGTGTATTGTCTAGAGGCTTTGTAGACCTAATGTACAGTCAAGGTGGTGTTTTGTTAATAGACGTGATGGCTCCAACAACCAAGTATTATATATACATATATATATGTGTACTCGAGCTTATACAGGTGATTCTTTCCTTTTACATGCGACATGATGTTGTCCGAATTTTGGGTTGTCATAGAGGTATGCATAGGAAGTATAAGGTTATGAGCTGGTTCTCCCGGGCCTCCTCGATTACAGGTGCTAGTCCACCCTAATAGGATTTGAGGCATGACAGAAGACTACGGTCTATATATCTTTTTTGTCTACTCTAGGCTACCCAAAGCCTACCCCGAATCACCCGAACCCTGTCTAAAGACTCATAAAGCAAGTCAGTACCATGGGGTCTAAACTTTGAAGTCTCAAACCAACCAATAAGGGATAAAAAAATGACTACCATACAATGCCTTAAAGGGGCCATCTCAATACTCGAATGGTAGCTACTATTGTTTGCCAACTTCTCTAAAGGTAAATGCTACTTCTACTGACCTCTAAAGTCCATAATATATGCATGGAGCATATCCTCTAAAACTTGAATTGTCCACTCTAAAAGGCTATTAGTATGGGGATGAAAAGTGGTGCTATGGTCAACCTGAGTAACCAATTCCTTAGAAAAGTCTGCCAAAAGCTAGAAGTGAACATTAAGCCTCTATCTTGAACAATAGGCATGGGTACTCCATAAAGATGAAGTATCTCACGGACATATATATGGGCCAAGCTTGTGGTACTGAAGTAAATCTGAATAGGTACAAAATGGGATAATTTGATCAACCAATAAATGATGACCCAAATATTTCCATAACTATGAGAAGGATGAGGCAACCTACTCACAAGTCTACAACGATCTACTCTCGCTTTTACACAAGAATGGGTAATCTCTGAAGTAAGGAACCTAGTCTCTAATGCTCTGCCTTCACCTTTTGACAACACAAGCAATGAGCTACAAAATCTACCACACCCCCTTTCATACAACCCCACCAGTAAAATTAGCTCAAACCACGAGACACTTTGGTCACACCTGGATGGATAAATTGTTTTGAATAATGCACCTCTTCAAAAATCAACCTCACCCATCCACCAACTTTTAGTAAATAAAATTGGCCTCCTATCACCAAAACACCAATAGAATCAAAAGATGTCGCCCTAACTTTCCATTCAACATCTTATCTCAGATCACCCTAAAATTTTTATCGTTAATCTGGTGAGCTCGAATCTGCTCCATCAAGGAATATCTAGCCTTAACAAAGGCTAAAACACGCTTGGGTTTTAAAATATCAAACCTATCCATCTGGTTAGCAAAAGACTAAATCTCCAAGGTTAAAGGTCACTCTTGGTTAAGGAGATAAACCAAAATCCCTATATTAGTTGAATTCTGACTAAGTCATTCGAAACCTCATTAGCCTTGCTCAAGTAATATAAAATAGTGGGGTCATAATCCTTAAGCAACTTAGGCCAATGTCACTGCCTCATATAAAGATCCCACTGATTGAAGAAATATTGAAGGCTATGATGATCTGAGAAGATCTCATAAGGAACTCTTTACAAGTAAAGATGCCACAACTTTAACACAAATACTACAACTGCCAACTCCAAATCATGGATAGGGCAATTTCGTTTATGAGGCTTCAACTAATGAGAGACATAAGCAATCACCTTACCCACCTATATCAACACCACACCTAAGACAACACCTAAAGCATCACAAACATGGCAAACTTACACCCTCATTGAGCAAGTTCAAAATAGGAGTTGAAGTCAACAACTCCTTGAGTATTTGAAAACTCTTTTTGCATGCATCTTACCATTGAAAATCCACCTTTTTCTAAGTCAACTTGTTAGAAGGAGTGATGTCAACCAAGATATACCTCTAAAGAAATATAATGTGATCGATGTCAAATATAGTAACCCAACAGAGGTTGAGGTAGAACCCATGGGAAATGGGCTGATTGTCTCTCACAAATCTATTGAAGTAGCCAAAAAATATAGGAAAGTAAATGGGGGGTTCTATTGAGAAAACTATAATATAGTAATAAGTCTTGAGTGTTTTGGTTGAAATCAATCTGAGATAACTACTAGGACTGTGTTCCCCTTGGTTTCCTAACTCCATAAACTTATCATACTCAATCCGACTATCTAAATGGTTAGAATATGACAAACTATGTATCACCAACCATCTTGTGAACTCTTTTGGTAAATTTCACTCTTTACCTTGTGGTGCTCAGAGTTTCGCTTTTCTAACCCTTGTCTTTGATCCCAGTTTAGCTACCTCCTTTTGGGTGTCAAGTTAATTAGATGAGGATTGGTAGCCTCGAATTACTGTAGTATTATTTTTCTAACCTTAACCTCTCTTACGAAGATGATCTCAATATAGGCAAGCTCTTAACCTCCGCAGTAGTTAAGAAAGCATACAAATCAAAGAATATTACAATACATGTATAAACACTGATTTAGAAGGATCTCACACTTCTTTTAATTCATTATTCTGCCAAGGTTCCTACAACCCTAGTTAGGTGATTTATCCTCTTATGGTTGCAAGAATATCCATGGAATTCATAAAAGAAAGCATAAGATTACTCTCACAACAACTTAAGAAGAAAACCCAAAGTCTAAAATTAATAATCAACCAAGTAATCAAGAACAAAGAATTCCAAGATCAAAAGTCGAATCTTAGAATCAATATATGTTTGTGAATGTAGTGCGTAAACTAATACAAAAACATCAAAATGGTATTTATAGTTTACATCAGAACCCTAAAAATCCAAACCAAAATTAATAAGAAAAGTTGGGTCAGTTGCCACTTACGGATCCACTTATGGGCCTTAAGTTCTACTTACAGGGCCTTCATTAGGTCATACGTGGCATACTTTCTTCATGCTACAGGATCATGACCTATGAAGGCACTTATGAGGCATATGTGGTACTTATGACCCGTAAGTAGTCTTTTCATAAGTATCAGGTAAAAATTTCAATCTTTAAAATCTCAGATCTTCTCCTTTTAACACTTGCATGGCCACTTACGGTGGCCATAAGTGGCACTTATGGCCCGTAAGTGGCCTCATCGTAACTTTCAAGAAAATCTTCAAAATTCAGCTTCTTAGAACTTTGTTTTTGACACCTACGCAAGAGCCTAAGACCATTATAGGTACCACTTATGACCCATAAGTGGCCTCGTAAGTGGTGCTTCTGTACTTCTCAACATCTTTTCTTTTCTTCAATCCCAACACATAGTTTCCTACAAAATAAACACATAAACACATTATATGTAATAAAACACACCTAAATACTTGCATAATTTTTGGTTTTAAACATAAAAAGTTCCATGAAATCATGACACATCAACACCATCAACTTAAAGCATTTTTATTTCCTAGGGAAATACACACATAACAAAAACAACATGATGATGCTTAACCGAGAGAAAATTAAGGTACCTATGATAGTCAATTCAATTTTAGCTCAGAATATCACCCCCTCCTATTTTTAATAATTCAAAACCAGTTGTATGGATCTATATAGCCCAACAATGTAACACAAAGGAATCAAGCTATGGTATCACATTAGCAACAAAATATCAAGCAGACATACAAATTACACTACCCCTACAGATAAGAAGCTAGTAACACACATGTACCCTCACAAAAAGTTTTCCCACTCTCATAATATAATCATGCATGTTAATGCGAGGACAGCAACAAGACACTCACACTCATAAAAAAAGTTCCAATTAATGTGAATAGAATACCATAGGCTTGCCCTTATTTTTTTATCTTAATTTTCAAACAGTCGGACTAGGATCACTATAGAACTTTATTCGTCTTGTAACATATGCTTGGGAGGATGGAATGATACATTTGGGAATTAGTGACTAACCTTCCTTGTCACAGCAATTACGTTTGGGGTTCACTTCTTAACTGTAACTTTTTTTGTTTCTCCCTTATTTCTCTATTTTTCTCTTTTATTGCTTATTCAGGTTGGGTGCGGTTTTTTTGTTCTTTCTTTTTATTTATTCGCTTTTTCATATTTTTTGTCTTTTTGTTTTTTTCTTTGCTCATTTCTTATTTTTTCTTTTTACCACACCCAATCGTAGTTTCTTTTCTCTTATTCAAACCCTTCTTCATACCTAATTTTAACTATGGACCCCTATAATAGTCATTTTCAACTTAGGAGATTTAATTGCGTTAAGGTGCACAATGTCCAAGGAGGGACCAGGGCTAAAATAGGTTCATTGTAACTAAACTGGGAAGGTGAAAATAAAAAAATAGGTCTATGCAGGCTCAAAAAAGGGATTAAGGGATACTCCTTTTCATTTGGATGGTCATTTAGGCTAAGAGTGGACTAACTCAAGAATGGCCTATGATCCTTTCCTAACCAACTATCCTATAACCTAGGCAAGACTAATCGAGAAAGTTCTGGATTAAATGTACAAAAAGAGCAAGGTAAGCATCTCATACACACACGGTACAAGGTTATATTACCAGCTACTACCTATCCAGTTCATGGAAATGATCGCTATGATATTTTGTCCCTAAGTCCTAATGCCATAACTAGATTAACAGCGGTCCCAAATTTAAACACATCATGCAGTTAAAAATAAATTTTATGAAGGGGTATCATTTTTCTCAAAATATTTAAACAAAATCAAAATACATGAAATACCCTTAGGTTTCATAATTTTTTCCTAGTTAAACATAAACAAAACATAACACATATATGGCACAAAGCACAATATGAGCAAAACATGCCAATTCTACTATGATAGCACAACCAATGGGAAAAGAAACATAGCAAGAAAAACCCTCGGTAGTGGTACACCCATTCCCCCAACTAAAGATGATGCACTATCCCCAGTTCATAATTACCATCCAAAACAAGGAGAGAAAATATACCTGGGATGCTCTTGGCCTACGTCTCAGACTCACCCCCATCTAGGGCATCCAGTGGTGCAGCTATAAGAGGTGGCAGAAATACAGGAGGTGGTTCCTGTATAGAGGAGGTGCCAGTAGCTATCTCAATGCACCTCTGTGGAATAATTATAGTAGACACCCTAGAATCATGGGCGTCCCTTTTCCTGACCTGATTATTTTGTTTGACGGTGTCCTAGAGATCCTCCTCTTGACTTCTCTTGGTCTCAACAGTCGGGACCATCTCCTCCTTAAAAAATAAATCAAACCTCATAGATCAACATAGAATCAACGACTGTATAAATAAGGGGATGATCGGGGGAATGACCAGAACCTGGCTCTTTATAAGAGAGTGTACCTCAGTGCATAAGGTGGCCATCCCTCTCAAATCCTAGATATATCCAGATTCTATACCTCACTAAATTATGCACTTACGCAGCCCTCAAAAGTATGAATCTGGGCATACAACACACTGATAAACTCCATCATCTTATCCCGCATCTCAATTTTTATACGAGCCTCAACATTCTCTAGAGTAGTCAGACCCAAGGCCGAATCTGTGCATATAATGTGGAAAACTGAATATCTGTATCAGTAAGACATATTGTCTACTCATCCTGATAATCCAGCCAATGGTGTAAAAACTCTTGTGGAACCCCAATAATACTAGTAGTAGTGGGATAAGGGGGTACAGTTGATGCCTCATTCAACTTAGATATAGAAGTCGAATCTAAAGTAGCAGTAGTCGGGGGACCTTTTCCTCAATAGCAATCTTAGGCTGAGCTCTCTACTCTTCTATCTCAATATTATCACTAATGTCCAGCCTCTTAATAGGCTTGATCGAAATTGAAGGTCCTTAAAAATAGACTATAATTACTATAATAGGTGGCTGAGCTCTCAGTGCAAAGATCGGGTGTATCGACTCCCTGATCAAACTAATATCGATTATGCTTATAACCTTAATCTTATGATCAATAGTTAGAATGGCCGTCACATCGATCGTATCACATAACTATTGGATAAGGTAAGGGAAGGTGAGACTAGTGGTCTCACCAAATGCTCTGACATGGATCTCATGCCTGATAAATACAGCAAAATCTATCTTATAGCCAGCAAGCAAGCTGTCAGCCAATGCAAACTTCTCCCATGTAAGAATATTATTTGTCACAGTCGGACACAGTCTAAATCGTACCACGATCTATGAAACTTTTGTTGCAAAATGTAGTGCTACCTTCTTATCTCCCACTTTTCCTCTACCAGGAGTCATCATTTCCCAAGTTATAAATCTAAGTGGGTATCCACCACGCTAAGTCCAACCTCTGTCGTCTGAAATCTGTATCTCCCATAGTGCGTCTATCCCATATGAATATCATCCTAAAGTCAAACTCTATCTTAGATGTTAGTGCTACGTACTCTAGCCCAAATAATACTTGATAGATAACTACTGCAAAAATATCAAATCTAACACTTCTCCCTAAAGTATGCTCTAACTGTGGCTGCTCAACTGATCTACCCTCACATGGCTCAATCAAGTAGAGTATTGAGGCGTAAAATGCATAATACTCCTAAACAAGAGCCAGGTTGTGAGAACCCTAGGGTTGAGTCACTGACCCCAACTGATATCACTCAAAAGAGGCTCGCAAGTCTGGTGCCCCTGCTAGCCCTATCAAATCTATCCTCCTCTTGGTTGAAATATACCTCTTAGGATGACCCTGTCTCCATGATATATCTATCTTAATCAAAGATGTGTTTCATCCCCTCTACACACTATCTTATGTTTATCTCAGCTATAGGCATAATTAAGACATGTGTAGATTCATACCCTGAGGCAAAATGTGGTAGTACTAGGGATTGATTCTCCAATGTAATTGGTGGAGCATCCTATGCTGACAATGAAGAGATATCTTATGGGACCTGGTTTATACTCTTCTTAGATTGGGGTGCAACGGGACTCGAAGTCGACTCACTAGTTAACTAAAATGCATCCTCTGACTCTCTTAGACTGGTAGTTATGTATGTTTTCCTTCTCTATAGACCCTGATTCTAATTCAGACTCAACCTATTATCCAAACTCTAATTGTAAATCTACTGCATTCTCTAATCCATCATTTGAAGTACCCTCCCCTTCTTAGATTGGAGAGAGTGCGATGATATGGTCCAATACTTCTTCATCCTTAGCCAAGAAATAGGTCTGTCCAGGCCCTTTCCTATGCTAATGTAGGCTGAGTGTCTACTGGGTCAATGTTGGGGTTGGTTAGGTACCCTGAATACCCAATGTAGCTGGTACAACTATTGTAGATTTAATCTGTCTCTAAGAGCAGCCCCTGGTCTGTCGTGGGGCCACCAAAGTGTTGTCTGGCCTAATGGGGTACTCCTTAATGGTGCCACTCTACTCTGGGAACTTATTTCAAAGTTTGGACTAGACTTTCTTCTTTGGTGCCTAGACTTTCTTCTTTGGTGCTTCTTTAGGGGCTATGGTACCTGAAAAAATAGTTGTTAGTTCTTTAAACTAAACAAGGGAACAAAAAAGTAGAAGAAAATTAGAGCACCCAAGGCTGGGAACTTACGACCCTACTTACATGCCATAAGTGTCACTTAAGGGGGTCGTAAATGCATTCGTAAGTGCTAGATAAAGCCCTAAAACTTCAAGTCTTCAAATTTGACACCTATGAAGCTACTTTCGACCCATAAATACTACTTATGTGGATCGTAAGTACCATCGTGGTTACACTCCTATGGGTACTTCAAATTTTTCCCAAAATCTTAATCCCATAGTTTATTTTGAAATTCGTAGTCCAATTTTGAACACAACAACATTTATCAAGTTCCAATTCACAGTTATTACACAAGAGTTTTGGATTTTGATCTACTTTTTTCAACTTCTACTTCTGTATAAGGCATGACTCCAAATTTCTCATTCAATAACAATGCAGTAATTTCATATTTTAATCATTCTAGGCTCCTACTATCAAGATTCATAAGTTTCATTCTATTATCAAAACTTATTCTAAGTACCAACTATATTTCTTTGCTTATCATACAATTTATAACTAGTAAGAGCCAAGAATATTACCCTAGTTTGCAGATGATGGAAGTAGGAACTTGAACAAGATTGATGCAACCCAAATTCTTGATGTTTTGTTCATGAAAGTGATGGACTATGAGAGAGATTTGCCTTTTATAGAGCTAGTATGGAGGTGGAGAGTTTGAATTTAATAGGGAGATCAAAATTTGAGAAAGTGGGGAATAAGAATCAGGTTTTGGGGCTTTAAGGATGTTGGTACGCTGGTTTGGGTCGGTTCAACTTGGGTCCGACCCAGATTTTGAAATCTTAGACCCTTAATTTTTTTAGCCACTTACGGGTCGTAAGTGATCCGTCGTAAGTGGCAGAAATATTTGACATCCCTCCAAACTTTGATCCTGATTTCAATGACCCCACTTACGGGGTTGTAAGTGGTACTTACGACCCCCGTAAGTGGGTTCATATGTATAACTGGCACTTATATCCCATTTGTGTTACCTTCATAACTCTCAGGAAAATCTTCAGAATTTATCTTCTCAGGACTTTGTTTTTGACACCTACACAAGTACGAACCACCATAGTAGGTGCCACTTATGGGTTGTAAATGGCCTCGTAAGTGGTCCTTCTATACTTTTTCATCATCTTTTCTTTTATTTAATTCCAACACCTAGTTTCCTACAAAATAAACACATAAACACATCATATCTAAGAAAATATGCCTATGTACTTGCATATTTTTTGGTTTTAAGCATCAAAAGTGCCATGAAACCATGGCATAACAAGGAGCCATAACTTATGAGAAGCTCTTTACAAAACATTAATAATACCCAGCAAACCCAATGAAAATTTGAATCTTAATAGGAGAAGTAGGTCTAAGACAAACACAAATCGCCGCTATCTTGGCTAGATCAATTATAATACCATTCTTGGTCACCACATGATAGAAGAAAGAGATAGAATCCAACAAAAACTCACACTTGGACAGCTTGTCATAATACTTCTCATCACACAACCTTTAAAATACAATCCTCAAATGTTTATCATGGTCAGACTCATTCTTGGGATAAACCAAGATTTTATCTATAAATACAATCACAAAAGAGTCGAGATACGATTAAAACACCCGATTCATCAACTCTAAGAACGCAACTCTGGAATTCGTAAACCCAAATGACATGACAAAGTACTCATAATTACCGTATTGAGTCTGCAAAGTTATCTTCAGAACATCGAAAGCTCTAATCTTTAACTGGTGATACCTAGATCTCAAATAAATCTTGGAGGACAACGAAGCACCTTAAAGCTGGTCAATAAAATCATCAATGCAAGAAAAATAATACTTTTTCTTGGCTGTGAACTTGTTCAATTACCTATAATCCAAACATATATGCATAGAACCATCCTTATTCTTCACCAACAAGAACAAAGAACTCTAATGAGATATACTAGGTCTAATAAACGCTTATCCAACAAATCCTACTATCGATCCTTCAATTACTTCAACTCAATCAAGGTAAAACTATATGGAGGAATAAAAATAGGCTTGGTTCCTAGCTCCACATTGTTAGCAAAATTAATATCATGATCCAGAGGCATACCAGGAAAATTCATTGAAAACATATTCATGAACTTATGAATAATGTGAATAGAATTTGGAGAAGGCGGTGAGGCAGCACTAGTATTATGGATATGGGTCAAATAAGATAAGTATTTTCTCTCTATCATGCAATGGAGAACACACAAAAAATATAACACTGTTTAAACTTAAATTAAGCATACCATTCCAAGCTAACCTTGGCACACCCTACTATTGATAAGGTCACAATCTTGAGAAAATAGTCCAAAATATTATGATAAGGAGATAACAAAACCATACCCAATATACTATCAAAATCAACCATATCTAGGAAAATTAAGTCTACCTAAGTCTTACGGCCTGCAAAAGCAAACACATAAGATCGATACACCTGATCCACCATAAAAGGATCTCCTACAACAAAAAAAACATAAAGAGGCATAACAATGGGCTAACCTATAACCCTGAAACCAGAAGAAAAATATATAGACATATAGGAGGACATTTAGCTTGAGTCAAATAAAATGGAAGTAGATCTGTAGCAAGCTAGGTTGATACCTATAAAACTATATCAAAAGCCCTACCTCGAGTCTCCTAGGTATAGCATAACACCAACCACATCCATTATTGACCTAAGTAACCTTATGGATACCTCTACAAGCTCCCCTACCTCTATCTCCAACACCTATATACCACTTTCACCATTTCTACCACTCTATAAACTACCTCTCAATACAGAAATTAAAGAAGGATAAAGCTGAAGTTGAGAACCTTATCAGGTAGATCCATACACACACCGAGCATAATTCATAGCCATATGGCCAAATTTATCATATATAATACATCCTCTATGAATCACTCAATCTGAGAAGATGCATATGAACCAGAATAACCACTTTGGCCTGAAGGACCAACCCTAAAACCTTCACTTATATGACCTAATACCTAGCTACCAGAATTGGCAGAACCTAAAGGTCTACCACTTGATCCATGTAATGTGTCCTACCATGATAACAACAGGAACCTCTACTAGAGCGATCAGTACCTCGGGAAGTGTATCTACTAAACTCAATATTATGATGCACCTTCCTGGTGCCTTATTTAGTAGCCTAGATAATCAACTCGGTTATCTTGGCATGCCCAATAATACTCTGGAAAGAGTCCCTTAAAACTACCCCTTGAGTTGTAGTCGATTGATAAGTACCATCTAAGCCCTTCATAAACTTATGAATTCACTCAGGCTCAATGAAGATACTAGTAGTGGAATATCTGGACAAAGTGTGAAATTGAGCCTTATAATCTATAACAGTCATAGAGACTTGCTCCAAATGATCAAAATATTCATGCATCTAATCTCACAAATAATATGGAAAAATCTCTCTAAAAAGACTTAGAGAACTAAGTTCAAGTCATAGCTAGCAAACCCAAAGGTTAACAACTAAAAGATAACCTTCACTAATCCTTAGTCACATCCATCAACTCATAAGTAGTATAAAAAATCCATAAGACTCAAGGGATCCAAGATTACGTAACTTCTCCTAGAAATCAACCAAAAATTTGTAGGCATCCTTGCTAATAGCACCACTAAACTTGGGTAGACCCAAGAAAATAAACCTCTCAAATATCATCTGATCATCAGAAGACATAACTATACTTGAAGCAAATATTTAAATAGTGAGTTGATAGCTGGGGGTAACACAAATGATGGTTTTACCCTAAAAGTAGGAATACCATAAGTAGATGTCAGCCTTGAGAGAGGAATATCAGGTAAAGTCTGAGGAATACTAGGTACACTTAAAGTAACACCCTCTAAGTGATTTAAGAGACAAGCCAAAAGACCCTGAATAATTGGGGTATCAAATAAACCCTGTGGGATCTGAGTAGGCCCTACACCTCTATCTGATAACTATCTCTAGCATACTTAACCTTAGGCTCGAGAAATTTCTTCCTAGAATATCCTCTTACTAGACAGCTGCTCGTACCTAAAATATATCTTTAGGCTATGCACAACTAAAGTAATGGCTCAGCATCCCTAACCTCTCATGATCTAGTCCTCACCATCAACACAAAAAAAGTAAAATATAACTTAGAACATTGGGTATGAATAACCCACACGACTAGGAATCAAAATAGAGAAGTTTTCCTGAAGATATCTAATAGCCTCTGAAAGTTAGCTATTGACATATCTGTACTGATTCGTGGGCCTCTACTTGATATTCTAATATTACACTTATGAGACTGATGAACCATCTGCTCTGATACTAGTTTGTCACGACTCAAAAATGGGTCATGATGGCATTTATCATTATTGTGTCATGGACCCAAAATTGGATCCCAAAGTGATAAAAAATAAAATCAATAATAACATAAGTGAAAAAGTGAGACTTCTAGAAAAAAATCAGACCAAAACTAAACATAATTAACACAAAAAGTCTAAAAGAAATCTAATAAATTCTCAAAATCTATTATTGCTGTGTAAGAACATCTATGTAATACCCCGTACTTTTACCTAGCTTAAATTTATCCCGAAGATGTCAAAGACATGCTTTAAATATGAATACACTTTTATATATGTGGAATTTTCAACATTTTTACTTTTTGTTGTGTGGGAATTTGAATAAGCTTTCCATCGATACCAAATTCGCCTAATCCGATTACTGGGTAAGAAGTTATGGTGATTTAAAGTTTCAGTCATAAAACACCGACATTTAGGCCAGTGGCGCATCGCACCATAAGCCAAAATGATGTTTGTCAGCTTCCAGTAAGACTCCGCAATTACACCGCATCGCGGAGGGCTCCTAAATCCCAATTGTTCTTTTTCCAGTAAATCTCCATGATGTCTCTGCGTCGCGCCAAACTTTTAGGTCATGAACAAAGTGGAAATGTGATAGCTCTATGTCGCACTATCTCCCAATTTCCCAGTTGTCAAATTCCAGTGATACGATGTGATAGCACCACATCACGCTAGGTGCCCATTTTGAAAAATTTTGACAAAAATTAAAATACTCGTCCAGGGTTAAATGGGCCTTTTTTCATGATTTTATTCCACCCAGATGTGGGATTTAAGCCTTAAAAACGTTCTTATCTACTTATTATTCACTTTTTCCCCAATATCAAGAACATTCTCTCTCAAAAAAACAAAACCCTAGCCCTTGAGAATCAAGGTCAATCTCAAGAAATCCATCGAAGAACTCCAAAAACCTTTAAGGTTTCCTTTCGTAGATATGCATAGTATTCATTCATGGATCCCTTTCATCCATGAAGCCCAAGAATCAAGTCTTAAAAAATGAATTATGATATTCATACTATGTTTTGATTATATTCATGTGGTTGTTGTTGTATGATTCCCAAGTTGGAATCTTTATGTGTTTTTATCAAAATATGTTAACATATGGGTTGAAAACTATGAATTTTAGTTTCTTGTGATATTTTAATTTGATGATTATTCCATGCCCTAAGACATGCACCCTAAGTGTTTGACAAAATGGCTAAGAGACTAGAAATTATCTAATATGACTCAATTGTGACTTAAGTGAAGGATTCATGTTTTACCCTTATGTTCAAATGACTCCCATGGTCTTGATGTGCAGTGTAGATGTTTTTTGGAATGGTCATGATGTTAGAGTATGAAATTATGACATTGAGTATATGCATTACTACCATGTACAAGATTATGATAACCATGTACTTCATGAAATCCCCAACTTATTGTATTATGGATTGTTGATGTTGGTAATGTATTCAAGAATGTCATGCCTTCTTAGTTTTCTTCTATCGAGTCCTGGGGGTACTTGTACCCAACAATTTAGCTATATTTTTATAGAAAATCTTATATTTTCATGATATCCTCAGTCAAGTCATGTTCAGTATAATTCAGTCAGTCATGTGACTCAAGAAAACTCATTAAACTCAGTAATCCCAATAATCTCAGAAAGCTCAGTACTTCAGTAATCTCAGTAGTATTTCGTTAGTAAATAGAACTCAATGAACTCAGTCCAGTTCAGTTCAGTTAATCATGTTCAGTGTCTATTTAGATGGGAGTAGGATTTAGTACTGAGTAAACCCAAGGATGAGGACACACACTGGCAGTTGAGGGTGTGATCGTTATAAGCAATCCTTGCATTCTAGAACTATATAACCAGCATAGGTTGAGATATCAACATTGATAGATGAGGGTTGAAGAGGTGGATAAACACTGTCATATAAGGGTCCCACCATTCTCTTTTAGGGATATTATCTAATGAGGGTCACCTACAGCTTGTCTTTACTAGTGGCGTGGTATTCACACCCTTCCAATTAGGATTATAGATTGGACCCCAACCTAGCTATATTACTTTATTTAGGGCATGTTGGTTAGATGAATACTACCCATAGTTATAGTTTCAGACTCAGTCTCAGTAATAGAACTTAGATAGTTCTTTGGAATTTCAGGATTGTTAGATACAGTCAACTCAGAATAGTACAAAACTCAATTAGTTCCATCAGAACCTAGACTATCAAATATAGTTGCTCAATATCTGTTATATCATTTATCAGTGACTTATGTTATCAGTAATCAGACTCAGTAGTCAGTACCATGACAAATTCAGTCACAATCACTTATTCATACATATATTCTCACGTTTATATTATACAGTTAGTTAGCATTGTTCATGCATTTGAACCCTTTGCATTCAGCCTACCTCACATACATACCAGTACATTCAATTATACTGATGTATTTGTGCTATGGTGTTTTATACCATAGGTTCAGACGCACAAGCTCCAGAGCATCAGTAGTATTTCAGTTTCAGCAGTCAGAGTTAGAAGTGAGTCCTCATCCTTCGAGGACATGATCATTACTTAGTTTATTTCAGTATTTAGAGTTAGTTGGGGACATATTCCATCAACTCCTTATTCAAATAGCTTAAAGGCTTTCAGACTATAGTGTTTTCAGACTAGATATTTTCAGATATTGTTTTAGTTTTGGTATTATCGTACCACATTATTCAGTTATGGTTTTATCAGATGCTTATCAATTTTGAACCTTATGTCATATTTCAGCCTACTATTTCCATATTTATACAGTATATTATGCAGTGTTCAAGCGCAGATATCAGTCATAGGTTAGCTTGTGGTCCTTCGGGGTCATAAGCACCGTGTAGCATTTCGGGTACCTGATT
The DNA here is from genome assembly GCF_002878395.1 of Capsicum annuum. Classification (NCBI taxonomy): domain Eukaryota; kingdom Viridiplantae; phylum Streptophyta; class Magnoliopsida; order Solanales; family Solanaceae; genus Capsicum; species Capsicum annuum. Next base: position 82,342,462 of record NC_061116.1, on the reverse strand, counting down.
CGGGGCATTACAAACTTGGTATTAGAGCCTAACATTTAATAAAGTCCTAGGAAGTCTAAAAGCCGAATCTAGTAGAGTTTTGTACTTAGGTGTGTTGCGCACCACATTTATGTGTAGGAGGCTATAAGAAGTTTTAGATACAGTTTCCCTTCTTTCAGTATTCATGTTGTGCCAGTGAGTGTGAGATCAAATTTAAATCTTAGTCTAATCCATTTCTCCCTTTCTTATACAAAATATACCTCCCAAAAGAAGAAACAAAAATTAGTCAGGCCCTCAGCCCGTCCAAACAGATCCCTTGGACAAATATATTTCTGATCTAGAGTTCAGAGCTGTATTAACCACTCTTGCTAATTCAGTTACTACTCAGAATAAATGACCATCTGTTATTCCAGCTAACCCAGTGGCCAATTCAGCTGTAGCGAAGATTCGAATAAATCCTCCATTCTTTTTTAGGTCTAAGTCAGAAGAAGATCCTTAGGAGTTCCTAGACCAGGTTCAAAAAGTTACGAACATCATGGGGGTTAATTGTAGTGAGAGTGCTAAGCTAGCTACATATCAGTTGCAGGATGTTGCTCATACTTGGTTCAAGCAGTGAAAGTTAGAGAGGTCAGTTGATATAGGACCTATTGAGTAGGAGGAGTTTGTAACTGTATTCTTAGATAGATTCTTTCCCCAAGAGATGAGGAAAGCCACGGTGTTAGATTTTATCAACCTCAGGTAGGGCAACATGATGGTGAAAGAGTATTTTCTTAAGTTTACTCAATTAGCCAGATATGCTCCTCATGTAGTTCCAGATATCAGGGCTAAGATTAGTAAGTTTGTTTTTGGCATAAATGATAGTGTGGTCAATGAGTGTAGGTCCGCGATATTGAATAGTGATATGAACATAGCCAGGCTTATGACCCATGCTCAACAGATAGAAGAGCAAAAGATTAAGATGAGAGAGAGGCAGAATAAGAGAGAAAGGATAGGTAGTTTTAACTTTGCTCAGCCTAAATCAGAAAGAGAGAATCGTTCTCAATTCTATCCTAAGTCATCCGTTCCAGCTCCTTCTTCAGCTAGTGCTCTAGTGCTGAAATTTAGAGACGGCAATAGAGATAGGGCGCCAGGCTCTAAGTCTTAAGGCAGTATCAGCAATGCCCAAACTAATCCGCTTTGTCAGACTTGTGGTAAGAACCACAAGGGTACTTGCAGAGATGACAGTGATGTCTATTTTGAATGTAGAAAGTCAGGCCACAGAGTCAAAAATTATCCCCAGTTAGGTTATCAGGGTCAACAGACTATTTCTCAGCCCAGTCTGATCGCCCAAATCAGTAGGGGGCCCCTTCCATCACTACTAGTGGGCCACGCCCAGACAGACTTTATGCTCTCCAGTCTTGGAAAGATCAAGAAAATTCTCCTGATGTATTTACTGCTATGTTATAGATCTTTCACTTCTACGTTTTTGCTTTGCTAGATCCAGGAGCTTCCTTATTTTTTGTTACTCCTTATATAACAGTTGATTTCGGAGTCACTCCCGAAATTCTAGCAGAGCCCTTCTCAGTATCTATCCCAATAGGTAAAACCATCATAGCCCGGTGGGTATACAAGAACTACCCGGTTATGATATTCCAGAAAGTCATCTTAGCAGACTTAGTCTAATTACATATGACTAATTTTTATGTCATTCTCAGCATATATTAGCTTCATTCCTTCTATACCATAGTCGACAGTAGAAATAGAATAGTCCAGTTCTAGTTTTCGAATAAACTTGTCCTAGAGTGGAGAGGTAGTACTTCTACTTTCAGAGGTCAACTTATTTTCTACCGTCAGGCATGGAAAATGATATCTAAGAGATGTGTCTATCATCTTGTTCATGTTAGGGATTCTAGTTCTGAGACTCTCAGTCTTGAATAGCCCCAGTCGTGAGTGAATATTCAGATGTATTTCCTGAAGATCTTCTAAGAATTCCTCCTGAGAGAGAAATAGACTTCGATATTGATCTTCTTCCAGATACTCATCCTATATCTATTTTGCCATACATAATGGCACCAGCAAAACTCAAAGAACCGAAAGAGCAGTTGAAGGATCTCTTAGATAAGGGATTAATTAGACCCACTGTGTCCCCGTGGGGTACACCAGTCTTGTTCATGCACAAGAAAGATGGTTCTCTTAGAATGTACATTGATTACTGTCATCTCAATAAAGTCACGGTCAAGAATAAGTATCCACTACCCAGAATTGATGACTTATTTGACCAACTTCAAGGTGCCAGCTATTTCTCTAATATAGACCTTAGATCAGGCTATCATCAGCTCATAGTCAGGGAATGTGATGTTCTGAAAACATCTTTCTGAACTCGGTATAGTCATTTCAAATTCCTAGTCATGTTCTTTGGTCTTACCAATGCCCCTGCACTTTCATGGACTTGATGAATCATGTGTTCAAGTAGTACTTAGACATGTTCTTCATTGTCTTCATAGATGATATTCTTGTCTATTCACACAATAAATGTGATCATGCAGACCATCTCAGAATTGTACTTCAGACTCTCAGAGATCATCAGTTATTTGCTAGATTTAATAAGTACAAATTTTGGCTAAGGTTATTGCATTCCTTAGTCATATCATTTTCGATGATGGCATTAGAGTAGATCCTTAAAAGACCAAAGTAGTAAGAAACTAGCCCAGACCTATCTCTCTATCAGATATCAAGAGTTTCTTGGGTTTGACTGGCTATTACAGATGGTTTGTTGAGGGATTTTCCTTTATTTTATCCCCTATGTATAGATTGACTTAGAAGAAAGTCAAGTTTCAATGGTTAGATCCTTGTGAGAAGAGTTTTCAGCAGTTGAAGACTCGACTCACCTCAGCTTTAGTTTTGAATCTTCCAGATGGTTCAGATGGTTTTGTTGTATATTATGATGTATCTAGAGTAGGTTTGGGTTGTGTCCTCATGCAGCATGGTAAGGTCATAGCCTATGCCTCTAGACAGCTTAAACCCCATGAGAAGAATTATCCTACTTATGATCTTGAGTTAGTAGCCATAGTCTTTGCCTTACAGATTTGGAGGCATTATCTATACGGAGTTCATGTAGATGTGTTCACAGATCATAAGAGCCTTCAGTATGTATTTTCTTAGAAAGATCTCAATCTTCGTCAAAGAAGGTGGTTAGAGCTCTTGAAAGATTATGACATGAGTGTCCTTTATCTCCAGGAAAGACCAATATAGTGGCTGACACTCTCAGTAGACTATCTATGGGTAGTGTTGCTCATGTTGAGGAAAGTAAGAAGAAGTTAGCTTAGGAAGTACATCAGCTTAGACTAGGTGTTCACTTAGTCGATACAGAAGAGGGTGATATATGGGTTCATAGTAGTTCAGAATCATCTCTAGTTTCTGAGGTGAAAGAAAAGTAAGATAGAGATCCCAGTCTAGTCAAGTTGAAAGAGTCAGTCAAGGATCAGAAGGTTGAGGTTTTCTTCTAAGGGGGAGATGGTGTATTTATTTGTCAGGGTCGTCTGTGTGTTCCAGGTATTGATGACTTAAGGCAGTGAATTCTTGCAGAAGCGTATGGTGCAGGATACTCTATTCATCAGGGGTCACAAAGATGTACCGTAATTTATGGGAGATCTATTAGTGGAGTGGGATAAAAAGAGATGTGGCAGAGTTTGTGGCTAAGTGCTCTACATGTCAGTAGGTTAAGAGAGAGCATCAGAATCCTAGTGGGTCCATGCAAGAGTTCAATATTCCTACTTAGAAGTGGGAAGAAATGAACATAGACTTCATGATAGGTTTGCCTCATACTCGTCATTAACATGATTCAGTATGGGTCATTGTAGACAGGATGCCCAAGTCAGCATATTTCCTTCTAGTCTATACCTCTTATTCAATCGAGGATTATGCTAAACTCTACATTAGAGAGGAGTTGATTAGATTACATGGTGTTTCATTATCTATAATCTTAGGCAGAGGTATTTAGTTCACCTTTTATTTCTGGAAAGTGTTCCAAAAGGGTCTTGGTACCCAAGTTCATCTCAGTACAGCCTTCCATCCTCAGACAAATGGTCAAGCAAAAAGGACCATTCAGAATTTAGAAGAGATGTTGCGAGCGTGTGCAATTGATTTCAAGGGTAGTTGGGATGACCACTTGTCTTTGATTGAGTTTGCATACACAATAGCTACTATTCCAGTATTAAGATAGCTCCATTCGAAGCTATCTATGGAAGGAGGTGCAGATCTCCAGTCGGTTGGTTCAAAGTTAGTGAGGCCTCAGTTATAGGGCCTGACTTAGTATTCGATGCCTTAGAAAAATTCCAGTTGATCAGAGAAAGACTTCGGGCTGCTCAGAGTCGGCAGAAGTCTTATGTAGATGTACGTAGAAAAGATCTCAAGTTCAAGATTGGTGACTATGTTTATCTAAATATCTCTCCCATGAAGGGAGTGAAGAGATTTAGCAAGAAGGAAAAGCCCAGTCCTTGATATGTCAGTCCTTTCAAAATTCTCAGTCGCTTCGGCAAAGTAGCTTGTGAGCTCGAATTGCCTTCAGATCTAGCCTCAGTTCATCCAGTCTTCCATGTCTCTTTGCTAAAAAAATGCATAGGTGACCCCGTAGTTGTAGTCCCTATTCAGAGCATAGATATTCAGAATAACCTCTCTTTTGAAGAGATTTCGGTGAAAGTTCTTGACTATCAGACTCGCAGATTGATAAACAAAGGAGTCCCTCTAGTCTAAGTCCTTTCGCAGAATCAGTCCGTTGAGGGAGATACTTGGGAAGCAGAAGAAGACATGTGTACCAAGTATCATCACCTCTTCTCTGTTAATTCAGACTCAGCCCAAGGTAACAACTTTTCTTAAGCCTTTCAGTTTCATGTTCAGATTTCAGTTACAACTTGGTATCCAGTTCATGTTCATAATTTTACTATAAACCTGGTATCAATTACCATTGCATAATCAGTCATGCATTCATATGTCAGTTCAGTCATGTATTCATACATCAGATATGCATGTTTCAGTTTGATGAGAAACTGATCTTATCAGTAATTCAGTCATGTAGTCATAAATCCATTATTCATGCATGAGATATGCATATTCATCATAATACATTTATTTTATCAGTTATATTAGTCATGAAATCAAGTTTCAATTATTTATGTTCAACATGTAATTCAATATATCATTTCTCCTATCTCAGTCAATTTTATTCGAGGATGAATGTTCCCATGGGTGAGATATTATAATACCCCATACTTCTACCTAGCTTAAATTCATCCTTAAGATGTCAAAGACATGCTTTAAATATGAATACAATTTTATTTATGTGGAATTTTCAAGATTTTCACTTTTTGTTGTGTGGAAAATTGAATAGGCTTTCCATCGATACCAAATTCGCCTAAATCCGATAACCGAATAAGAGTTACGGCAATTTAAAGTTTTAGTCATAAAACACCATCATTTCATCCAGTTACGAGTTTTTCCATAAGCCAAAGTGATGTTTGTCAGTTTCCAGTAAGACTCCGCAATTACACTGCTTCACGGAGGGCTCCTAAATTCCAATTATCCTTTTTCTAGTGAATCTCTGTGTCGCGCAAAACTTCCAGATCGCAAACAAAGTGGCAACGTGATAGATCCACATCACACCATCTCTCAATTTCCCAGTTGTCAAATTCCAGTGACACGGCGCGATAGCGCCACGTCGCGCCAGGTGCTCATTTTGGAAAATTTTGACAGAAATTAAAATACGTGTCCAGGGTTAAATGGGTCTTTTCCCAAGATTTCATTCCATGCAGATATGGGATTTAAGCACTAAAAATATCCATAGCTACTTATTATTCAATTTTTACCCAATATCAAGAACATTCTCTCTCAAGAAAACAAAACTCTAGCCCTTGAGAATCAAGGTCAATCTCAAGAAATCCATCCAAGAACTCCAAGAACCTTCAAGGTTTCCTTTCTTAGATATGCATAGTGTTCATTCATGGATTCCTTTCGTCTATGAAGCCCAAGAATCAAGTTTTAAACTATGAATTATGATATTCATGGTATGTGTCGATTATGTTCATATGGTTGTTGTTGTTGTTATATGATTCCCAAGTTAGAATCTTTATGTATTTTTATGAAAATATGTTAGCATGTGAGTTGAAAATCATGAATTTTAGTTAGTTATGATATGTTAATTTGATGATTATGCCATGCCCTAAGTCATGTACCCTAAGTGTTTGACAAATTGCTTAAGAGACTAGAAATTATGTAATATGACTCAATTGTGACTTAAGTGAAGGATCCATGTTTTACCCTTATGTTCAAATGACTCCCATGTTATTAATGTACAATATAGATATTTATTGGAATAGTCATGATGTTAGAGTATGAAACTATGACATTGAGTATATGCATTCCTACCATGTACAAGATCATGATAACCATGTACTTCATGAAATCCCCAACTTATTATATTATGGATTGTTGATGTTGGTCGTGTATTTAAGAATTTCATGCATTTTCAATTTTCTTCTATCGAGTCCTGGGGGTACTTGTACCTAACAATTTAGCTGTGTGCCTATAGACAGTATCATGTTTTCACGGTATCCTCAGTCAAATCATGTTCAGTAGAATTTAGTCAATCATGTGACTCGGGAAAACTCAGTAAACTTAGTAATCCCAATAATCTCAAAAAGCTCAGTACTTCAGTAATCTCAGTAGTATTTCGTCAGTCAATGGAACTCAATGAACTCAGTCCAGTTTAGTTCAGTTAATCATGTTTAGTGTCTATTCAGATGGGAGTAGGATTCAGCACTGAGTGAACCTAAGGATAAGGACACACACTGACAGTTGAGGGTGTGATCCTTAGAAGTAATCCTTGCATTCCATAACTATGTAGCCAACATAGGTTGAGACATTAATAGTGACATATGAGGGTTGATGAGGTGGATAAACACTGTCAGATGAGGGTCCCACCATTCTCTTTTGGGGACACTGTCAGATGAGGGTCACCCTTAGCTTGTCTTTACCAGTGGTGCGGTATTCACACCCTTCCAATTGGGGTTACAGATTGGACCCAACCTAGCTATACTTCTTTATTTGGGGAATATTGGTTAGATGAATACTTCCTACAGTTACAGTTTCAGACTCAGTCTTAGTAATAGAACTCAGATAGTCCTTTAGAATTTTAGGACTATCAGATACAGTCAACTCAAAATAGTACAGAACTTAGTTAGTTCTATCAGAACCTAGACTGTCAGATACAGTCACTCAGTATCAGTTATATTAGTTATCAGTGACTCATGTTATCAGTAATCAGACTCAGTAGTCAGTACCATCACGAATTCAGTCACAGTCACTTATTCATGCATGTATTTTCACATTCATGTTATACAATCAATTAGCATTGTTCATGCATTTGAACCTTTTGTATTCAACCTACCTCACATGCATACCAGTACATTCAATAATACTAACGCATTTGTGTAATGGTGTTTTATATCATAGGTTCAGAAGCACGAGCTCCAGAGCATTAGTAGCATTCCAGTTTTAGCAGTCAGAGTTAGCAGTGCGTCCTCATCCTTTGAGGATATGATCATGAATTTATTTCTTCATTACTTAGTTTATTTCAGTAGTTGGAGTTAATTTGTGACATGTCCCATCAACTTCTTATTCAGATAGTTTAGAGGCTTTTAGACTATAGTGTTTTCAGACTAGATGTTTTCATACATTGTTTCAATTTTGGTATTATCATACCACATTATTCAGATATGGTTTTATCTGATATTTATTAGTTTGGAACCTTATGGTATGTTTTAGCCTACTATTTCTGCATTTACACAGTATATTATATAGTGTTCAGGCACAGATATCAGTCATGGGTTAGCTTGTGGTCCTTCAGGGTCATGAGCATTGTGTAGCATTCCGGGTACCAGATTCGGGGCATTACATTCTAGTAAATAACATAAATTTAAGGTATATCTATATCTATAAAACTAAAATAAAGGCATAAGGTATGATAAGAGAATGTTCAAAGTCAGCTCTGAAAACCCTAGAGCACCTAGTACCTCTAACACCACTCCAAAATCTACATGAGATCATCTTTTGCATCTAGTACTTATATTCGGATCTGCACTAAATGGACACACAATCCACTTTTACTTTATAGGTATCATAGGTCGACTGAGCAAATTAGAAAATAAGATAAGTAAAATATACTATGAACACATTACTTGCAAGGAGAAAAGTCGCAAATGGTAGATCACATTGTGTCTACTAACAGTTCTAATATATAACACAAAAATAAAACACAACATAAATATATATATATACTAGAAGGAAATAATGAAAACTACATACATATAAAGAAAACTAAGGAAATTAAGATAGATATATTTGCAAATGGAATGCAATGCAATATGGATGGTATGAATGGTGAAAGTTATCGTGTGAATTTTAGTATACATCCACCTAGCTCGCAGCTACCAAGTAGGACCCATGGGGGTTTGCAACCCATACACTGTATTTCATATCTTGTATCTCAATCTCAACTCTTCTCTCTAGCTTGTGTTCGTGGCTTGTGTTCACGAAGAGTTTTTTTTATAAAAGTGTCTCATTTTCTTTCAAAAATAGTGTTCCTTAGTGGTAATAGTATCTCATAAATGTGTATGTATGGAATGAGGATATAATGCTCATAATTAACTCAATTTGATGATATCCAATCCATATATATATATATATATATATATATATATATATATATATATCAACTCAATTAACAGTTATCAACTCCAATTAGGCATCATTAGAATAAATATACATGTAAGACATCATTAATATCATATTAACCGTTACTCGAGTATTTTTATCATCATAAAAGCAATCAATGCTCAAATAAGACCTATATTAGAAAAATCAGCCCCTACACAAGCATCATATCTAGAGTGAAGGCATTTACATGCACAGATAAGGATATTGATATAAAAAAAAGCCACACATAGTCAACACATATAATCAGATATTACAAGTCAACTACAATAGAAAATAAGCCCCCATGGAGGCACACAATAATACAATAATCTCAAAATATAAAACATATAGTTATCTTCCTCAACTCATAACATGATTTTCTTATATATTAACTACCCAAGCCATGTGTCATGATTTCATGGAACTTTCAATTCTTAAAATAATAAAATTATTCAAATACTTAAATATTCTTATTAAATGTGATGTGCTTTTATATTGATTTTGCAGAAAGATAGAGTTTGGAGCCAAGAATGAGAAAAAGGGATAAGAGGAGTTAAGAAGGCTACCTACGATCCAACCTATGGCTTGTGGGTAGTACCTACAAACCAGTAGGTTGATATCTTGAAGATTCTAAAGTTGCTGATTGACGTCTGATTCCCACGCCCTACCGATGAGGCGTAAATACAAATATGGATTGTAGGTTGCCTCGTAGGTAGAAGTTCTTTAGATTGAAGATTTATTTAAGTTTCACAAGCCTAATTATGCCCCGCAGGTACAACCTATGTCTCGTAGGGGTTGGTGTTGACTCTGGTTTCCTATAGTGTTTAGGGTAGGTTTTCAGATGTATTTATAAATACCCTTTGGATGTTGTATAATCAAATTATGCGTTTAATATACTTTTGACATTATTTTGAGTTTTGAGATACATTATTAATCTTGAATTATTGTTTTTCATTTTTAGGGTTTACAATTAATTTGAGATTTCAGGTTTTCTTTTTTATTCTTTGTAAGTTCATCATTATTCTCTCATATATGGAATATATGTCTGTTATTACAATTATGAGTAGATAAACCCGATAACTAGGGTTGAAACCTAATGGATTAACAAAGCAACTTTAGTGCAAAGTCATTCTAAATTAGTGTTCTTTTATGTATTAGGATTTCTTTTATTTTGATTGCTTTCTTGACGGTCGCAAACATTAGGAACTTACCTATATTCAATACTTGCTTATTAGAGAGGTAGATACTAGGAGAAAGAAATCATAATAATAAAGAAATCATAATAATACCTTAAAGCTATCAACACTTTCTAATTATCTTGAGGCCAAGTGGAGATATTTAATCTTAGATAAAAATAAGGTTTAGTACTGCAACATTATAAGACTGGTAGGAGATGAGTGAAATTCACCCAAACCAAGGTCGAGAGATGGTTAGGTGTTACATAACTTGTTAGATTGTTCATGCAAAGCAACGAGATAGTTTGACAAGCACGACAGGGTATTGAAGTTCTAAAATCTAGAGGAATACAGTACTAGTGATCATCTTATATTGGTAACAATCCTAATTGCCCAATACTATTACCGTTAGTCTTACTTTTATAAAACCACTTTTCTATTTTCTGTAATTTCTAATTACATTAGCACGATTGTGATAGATTTCTTACTTATTCCTCATCGGATCTACCCCAATCTTGTTGGGTTCTATATTTCACCAGTGACAGCTTTATCTTGGAGTTTTAATTTGGGTGACATTAAATTTTGGCACTCTTGTCGGAGAATATAGATACAGATTGATTATTGAGTTTGTTGAAGTTGTTGATTTTGTTTGTAGATTTCTGATTTTCTACTATTTTTAGGGCACACATCGGTGTATGCCCAGTAGTCAGAGTCAAGGAAATCCTCTAATTCCATTTAATCCCGAGCTTGAACGAACCTTATGATAGAAATATAAGATGGAGAGAGTAAAAAAGTATGATCATTAAGCCTGGAATGAAGGGGTTCATGATGACCTAACAACATTAAATCAACTACCTTTTCTTGGTATTTAAGAAATTATCAAGCAAACTACATCCTGATTTATATCTGAAGAAAATACTAGGTTCTAGAAGGAACAAAATTCAACCGCCAGTTCATAAATATTTGTAAGATTATGATGATACAGAAAAAGATCTAGGGTATATTGAACTAATTGAGATATGTGCTATTATCCTCCAAAATTTCCCCAAGGAAAGAAATTTGATATTACACGTGCAATGATCCAATTGGTAAATTTAAAGGGAGTATTTTATGGTTCACATATTGAAGATGCAATCATGCATATTTGAACTTTGTAGGGATTTGCACCTCATACAATCTGCCAAGGGTGAGTCAGAAAGCTCTACGACTCAGATTGTTCCCATTCTCTCTTAAAGGATAAGCAATGTTATGGCTAGGAGAGATGTCTCATGGGTCTATTACAATTTGGAATGAGTTGAGGACATAGTTCTTAGACCAAGTTTTCTTACCTTCTAGAATGCTACAGTTGAAAGATAGATTTATAATTTCAAATAGTTACAGTCAGAGGTACTTTACAAGAATGGTTAAGGTTCAAGAAAAAGTTGATGAATATTTTAAATCATAAAATAATAGGGAGAAACTTTCTAGAGATATTCTATAGAGCCTCAAATGTAAATACAAAGGTCGTGAATGATACTATTACAAGTGGATCTTTCATGAGTCCTTGATGGGATCAGGCTGCAGAGATCTTAAACCGTATTACTAAAACCTACTAAGGGTGACATACTGGGAAGGCGGATAGGTCACCCAGTACTTATGCTATTGGTGCTTCCACTAAGTAGAGAGCATTGGATGAGACAGTAAATCAAGAGATGGTATAGCTGAGAACTAAGATTGGGTTGCTTATTAAGCAATTTGTTGCAATTGGTGCAGAAAAGGTAAATGTTTTGGGTACTTGAGGCAAAGCTTATAAATATGAAAATTATGATTCTAAAGAAGAGGCAAAGTACTTGGATAGAGAGATGACAGGTTTCTGAATCAAAGGCCAAGGGTCTAATCAAGAACCTTGGAACTCAAAGCAAGGAAATCAAGGTCAGAAATACTATGAAAACACGTATAGGGATAGGAGTAGAGATGGGATAATGATTGGAGGAAAAAGGATTATTACAAGGATAAGAGTGGTTTTTATGTTCTAATGTGAAATTATGATGCTGAGTTTAGAAGTTTGAGAATAGAAGCATTGCTTGCTAATTTTGTAAAGGGTTTAGAGAGCCAAGAGTTTTACCTTAAGGAGATTAAGTAAAACATATCGGGATTGATTCCGAAATTAGATTTGCATGCCATATAATTAATCATATTGAGAAAGAATTTGGACAAATATCTATCACATTGAACCAGCGTCAACCAAGAACTCTTCCTAACAATACTATTTAGAATCAAAAGAACGACAGTTACTACCTAGCCATCACTACTTGGAATAGTAAGGATACTATTAATCCACCTATGCCTGTGGTTGATGATGTGAGGAATGATATTATGGATATTGATAATGTGGACTAGGATAAAACTAAAAAGATGGTGATAAATGAAGATGCATCTTTGAAGACTATATTTATAGATAAAGGAGCTAAAAATAAAGAAAAGGGTAAGGAGGTCACACCACCACTGAAGCCCATTCCGTGACCTCCCCCACCTTTTACCTAACGATTAAAGAAAAAAGCCAAAGAAGGGAAGTGTAAGAAGTTTATTTCTATACTGAAGGAGTTGACTGTGAATATTCCTCTTCTTGAAACTCTAGAATAGATGCCTGTCTATGCAAAATTTATGAAGAATTTGGTTACAAAGAAGAGAAATATTAGCTATAAGGATGTTGGTAGTTTGCATCAATGTAGTGCACTTATATCTCGATCCCTTGTGCAAAAAAGGTGATCCTAGATCTTTTATTATTCCTTGTATTATTGGGTCATCTAGATTTGCCAAGGCTTTATATGACTTGGGTGCAAGAATTAACTTGATGCCACTGGCAGTGTTCAAATAATTAGGCTTGAGACCTCCCAAACCAAAGACGATACGATTATTGATGAAAGAGCATATGGTAAAACAAATCTACAGATATATCATTTTATGTTTTGGTCAATACTGACAACTTTATCTTTCTAGTTGACTTTGTTGTCTTAGATTTTGAGGTTGATTTTGAGATACCTATAATTTTAGGGAGACCATTTTTAGCCAAAGATAGATCATTGGTGGTTATAGAAAAAGGTGAGCTTAATTTCAGGCTGAATAATGAAGAAGTCACATTTAATGTTCAAAAAACTATGAAGCAGCTAATAGATATGAGGGTGGTTTTGGTAATAAATAGTCTTGATGACCTCGGAGGACAACCTTATGGACACCTTGATGAAGTCTGAGTAATCAAGATCCCCATGTCGTGTCATGACATTAAAATCAGGCGCTGCTTAGAGGTAACCCAAGGCGTCTTATTATTTCTGCATTTGTGATAATTCATGTTATTGTGATTAACATCAGATCTATATACCTAATGTATCACAGGTATATTCATAACCCTCTTACTTTACGATGGCCTAATGCATTGAGGGAAAATGTATGCTTATTTGAAGGGGGTAGGGCTACTTGTGGGTATGGATGTCCTCTTAGGATTTTTGTTGTTGTGTCTTTTTTTTTGGAGTGTGTTATCATAGTAGAGCCAACATGTTTAGGTATTGTTTTGTGTTCGTAATATATGTTATGGGTTGTTCTTTTTTAATTAGAAGAAAAATAAGGAACCTAAGCGTAGTCAAAATGTTTTTGTGTGTTTGAAAAACATAATATCCCTCCTAAAATTTTGTGGACTGTGTGTTGTTAATATATGTGTGACCATTATTGAATCTTGTTATGGCATCAGTATTAGGGGAAAAATAATCAAAGTTTAGGATTGCATGAATCAGACAGGTAGTAGTTGATGATATAATATTGTACCATTAGTGTAAGAGGCATTTACCTAGTTCACTTAGTGCATTTAATCCAGAACTTGCCCGATTAATATTTCTTAGGTTGTAGGATAGTTGGTTGGGATATGATCATAGGTCATGGTTGAATAAGTACACTCTTAGCTTAAAAGGCCGACAAAATAAGAAAAATTATCCCTTGATCCCTAATTTGAGCTTAAATTGACCTATTTTTTTGTTTTAACCTTTTCATCTTCCCTTTTAATTATAATGAACCTGTTTTAGACCTTTTCCCGTCTTGGACACTATGTACCTCAACTCAGACAAATCTCCTAAGTTGAGGGTGTGCGTAGTTAAAAATGGGTATGAAGAATGGTGTTGAATAAAAGAAAAGAAAATAGGGTTGGGTGAGGTAGAAAAATATGAAAAAGAAAGAAAAAATGATAGAAAAATAAAAAAGTGAATAAATGCGAAATAATAAAGGAAACCACACCCAATCCAGATAAGCAATAAAGAAGAAAAAAGGAGAATAAAAGAAACATGGTTAAGAAGTGGAGCCAATAATGTAAGTGTAGTGTCAAGGAGGGTAAGTCACTATGTCACATATTTACGATACTTTCTCCCAAGCCTACATAACAAGCTTAGAAAATTCCTATAGTGATTTTGATCCAACTGTTCGAAAAACTAAGAAATAGAAAATAAGGACAATCCTATGATATTTTATCACATTGTTTGAACTTCTTTGAGATCATGGGTGTTTTTATGTAGTCCTTTATTGACATGCATTATGATACTGTGAGAGTTGAGACTTTCTTATTGTAAGGGTACATGGGTTGTATTGTTAACTACATATTAGTTTGGGTAGTGTCAATTGTATATATGCTTGGTTCTTTATTACTAATCTAATTCCATCACTTCATTCCTTTGCATCATATTATTGTGCTACATAGATCCACACAGTGATTTTGAAAGTGTGAATAGGAGGGGGTAAGAAATTTGAGCTAAAATGAGTTGATTTTCATAGGTACCATAGGTTTCTTTTAGTTAAACATCATGTTTTTTTGTTATATGTTAGTTGCCTGAGGACATGCAAACATTCTAAGTTGAGGGTGTTGATGTGTCATGGTTTCATGGTACTTTAGATTCTTAAAACAAACAATTTGTGCAAGTACTTAGTTATTCTTGTAAGATGTAATGTGCTTTTATATTGACTTTACAGGAAAATAGAGTTCGTAGCCAAGAATGAGAAAGTTGATGGAGAGGAGCTGAGAAGTCTACTTGCGAGCCAACCTATGGCTTATGTGTAGTACCTACAAGCCCGTAGGTGGCCAAGAAGGTTGAGATCCTGAAGATTCTGAAGTTGCTGATTAAAGCCTGATTCCCACGTCCCTACCTATGAGGCTTAAGTATAACCTATGGATCGTAGGTTGCTTCATAATAGAAGTTCTGCAGATTACAGATTTCTCTAAGTTCCACGAGCCTACTTATGCCCCGTATGCACAACCTATGACCTATAGGTTGTCTCGTGGGTTGTGTCGACTTTGGTTTCTTACATTATTTAGCATATGTTTTCAAATGTATCTATAAATACTCTTTGAATGTTTTATTATCAGTTTACACACTTTGTACACTTTTGACATTATTTTGAGTTTTAAGATACATTATTGATCTTGGAATTATTGTTCGTGGTTTCTAGGGTTTACAATTAATTTGAGATTTTGGGTTTTCATTATTATTCTTTGTAAGTTCATCAGTATGCTTTCATATATGGAATCTTTGTGTGTTCTTACAATCATGAGAAACTAAATCCTATAACTAGGGTTGTGGGAACCCTGATGGATTAATAAAGAAGCTTAGTGCAAAGTCATTCTAAATTGGTGTTCTTGCATGTATTGGGATTTTTTCATTTTGATTGCTTTCTTGATAGTTGCAAGTTTTTGAAACTCGCTTGTATTCGATACTCTCTTATAGTAATTTGAAGCTATCAACCGTTATCTAATTAACTTCAGACCGAGAGAAGATGAATGAAATTCACTCAAACAAAGGTCGAGAGAAGGTTAGGTGATACATAACTTGTTAGATTTTACAGGAAAGACACCGAGATAGTTTGAGTAGCTGGAATAATTGTGGAGTTATGAAATCATGGGGAACACAGTCCTAGTGATCGTCTTATATCAATAACAACCCTAATTGTGCAACATTGTTACTGTTACTCTTACTTTTACAAAAAAAATTACTTTTGTAATTTCCATTTACATCAACAAGCTTCTGATAGATTTCCAACCTATTCTTTGTGGGATCGACCCCAACCTTTTTTTATTTTATATTTGACAAGAGACTGCTTTAAACTTTCTTGGAGGTGCAATTTGGGCGACTTCACTAGCTCAATTTGAAAGAAGTTAAGTCATAACCTAACTCAAAATGATGAAATCTCAATCTAAGGTGCTCCAACACTGAGTCTTCCCCTCATGAACAACCTCAGAATCAACTACAATATTCAAACATAGCATCTACAAGTTATAAGATAGCTAATGATAACCATATTGCCCATATTTAGGCTGGATCCAAAATGGGCCTAAAAATTAAATTCTAAAAAAAAGGAATAAAATCAATATTTTTATTTTTGAAAATATTTTTCAAGTTCATAAGAGTCTATAGGTGAAAATCCACCCTAAAACGGGTTAAAAAGAGGTCCAAATTAAAGAAAATTCCTCTTTAAACTATACAAGTAAAAACCTCAAATTTTCATTTTGAAATCATAGATGTTTTTGAAGATATAATCAATGAACATAGCGGGACAATGATTTAGAAGTTTACCCAGGCGAGAATGGTGTTAAAACCCTAATAAATCACCTCTTCCTGAAGCTTGGAGGTCCAAAAATGGTGAAAATTCCAAAATGGAGCTTTTACACAGCTCAGTGAACAGGACCTCACAATCGCAGCCCACCTCACGATTGTAAGGGTCAATGTTTACCGGGGCTTAATTGTCATCGCGACTGAGATAGGAGTTCCTCACGATCACAATGATCAACTTGACCTAGTCCACCGAATACTTATTGTGATCGTGGTACCACCACCATGTGATCACAATGAAAGGAATCATCAAGGCCCGCAACCATGATGAAGGGCCTGATGCACCATAAAATACTGCACTAGCAGTAGAAGTCAAGTTTAAAATGTCTCTATACGGACTCTCGGGACTCGATAGAAGCAATCCATGTATGATACTACGCTAATTTCATCTTTACGGACTCAACCATGATGTTTTATCTCTAAAAGATTATTTTTACTAAATTGACCGTCGAGACTCCTTTTCACTGTTTTCCAAATGATGAATTAAATTAAGATATAAAGGTCCTAAATCTGAACCAACCACACTTCTAATCTACACTCTATATTGATCTAATGACGTAGTCCATAATGTCATCTAACATATAGAATAAATATTGATGAAGCCAATTATATGGCTTCTCAGGCCTCTAAAAACCACAAACTCGCACAAATTATTTTTGATCGAATCCGAAATCGTGCCAATCATCCCTAAAATCTCAAATGAAATGTAGAAACTATAGGAAAGGGTAAAATGATCAAAACACAGAAAAATAGAATTCAGAAATTCAATTCATTACTACATACTTTGCCCAAGTAGGCATTATTCATCACGTTTCTTTTCACAGACTCATGAATAAAATGAATCTGTCGAAAATAAAAAGCATTAGGCATATCATTGAAACTGGTCTAACTTCGTTTTCCCATGCCTTCATTATTTTACAATGTTGGAATGATGCTTTCACTACTTGTTTTCTCACTTTTTGACTCGAAGGAAAGAAAAAAATACTTTTCAACCTTTTTAAACTGTTTCAAAACTCCAAAGAAAGTTTCTAAATAATTTAAGAAAAGACATAGAGTCGCCACTTGATTTTTTACAGAAAATATCAAGAAAAACTTTAAAATATTTTAAAAATTTGAAAATAGAAATAAATCCCTAAATTAGTAAAAATGGGTAAAGATCCTTGTAACACCTTGAGAATATTTTTAAGGCACTCAAGAGTGTTCGTTAAAATGGTTGATAAAAAGGCAAGTTGACTGACCTTGTGAACATGACTAGATTTTGCAATGCATGGGTAACTTTGAAAAAGTCCAAAATTATTAAATTCATTTGCAAAGATGACATTTATTCTGTTCAAGTGAAAAAACTAATTTATTTAACTTAAGAAAAAATTTCTTTGGAAAGGAAGGCTAAACTACATTTTTTTTTTTTTTTTGAAAATTAATTATTTTGTGAAAAGGGTAAATAACTTTAGGAAAGGTGTCAATTTTAGATGAAAAGATTTAATATAAGTGTCAACTTTGACAAATATAAAAAAAATACTAAGTTTAGATAAGTTAAGCAATATTTATTTAATCCTAAAAAGCTTAAATTTCTATGTTGGAGTAGATTTCCTTTTAGTCTAAATAAAACTATTTAAGACAAAAGTAAAGAAAAATGACATCTTAATATAAAAGATCCATTTTTAAAAAAAGTTATTCTCAAGAGGAATAAAGAATACATTTTTATCTAAGGTTTAAACTCGACAAATTAAGTGATGAATCTTGAAAATATGAAAAATGAAGATAAAATAAAAAATGACAACACTCGAGGAATTTATTTAGATTAATGAATTGAAGAGTTAACACAAAGCAAATAGTCAAGGATGAATTATTACAAAGAAATAAAGGAAGAGGAAGTTGAGAAGTCGGCTTTGAACCCGTTTGGATGTGCCCAACATTGGGCTTCAATGTTCATGGACTTTTTAGCCTCTTTTTGCCATGGTATATCAGTTGAATATCAGCCGCCCCTTGTCCATGTGTTTTCTATATATTTGCTGTATATATGACTGTATATCACCACTATATAGTATATACACATGTTTTTGACCTTCTCTGATTGTATATCAGCTGTAAATTCTGTATATTTGTTGCATACCAGTGTATATTACATTGTTTTCTCATAAATTAGTCCCTTTTGAGAACTTAGAGAAGGTTTTGACTCTAAAGACCGGGCGTCACTGGCCCAAATGCTGATGCTGGGAAGGTGAGAGTCTATTTGGATTCAGATTAAATTTTACATGCATAAAAAGAGGTCTCGTTTATATTTTTAAAGAAACTAATAGGTAGCTTTTCAAGTCCGTCCTCTGTTTCCTCGATCACCACCCTTGCATGTCACTCTCCCTCCTTCAATTAACCCCATTAGTTTACTTGTTATTGATCTCATTGTTAATCTTTCCTTTGATTTCACAACGTATTGTAACGAGGCTCGTACTGATACGCCTCAAACAAACCCAAAACCTACCCCTCCTCAACATAACATGGTTACTAGGCTTAAAGTTAGCCTAAGACAACTTAATACTTGAGGCGTATTAAGTTTATTAATAGCCCGTCAAATTGTCAAAAAGTTCCATGACTGAACAACATCTCATATAACTATGCAGTATATGAAAGACGTGTTGTAATCTGTTAAAAACCTTCTATTATGTTCGTTAAAATGTCACGTAACTCATTAAAAAAATTGACATACATAAATTTATATAGAAACTTTGATAATTAAAATAATCTCAATTCTCAACCTATGTTCAATTTGTATTACTTTGCCCTACATAAATTTATATATCAACTTTGATAACTTAAAAATAAGTTCAAACCATGATACTTTTGACATTTATGTTTAATTTATGTTGGTGGATTAGTTTTTATAAGTATTCGTGAAGATATGTTTTACGAAGAAAATAAATTAGCACATTTTGAACCAGAAAGAATCGTGCCCTAAGTTCATTTAAGAAGCAAATGAACAAACGTAAATTATAGTTTTCAAGCCATAATCAGGGATAACTTACATTGATAAAATTTTTTAGGAGTGTCACTTAAATTTAGTCCCAATTTTAAAAATTTATACAAAAACAAATCTAATAGCATACTTAACAGGTGCATCAAAACACCAAACAAGTTTTTGTTGATCATATTTTTTTTTAATCGATATAAACTGTAACGTCAAAATTAGTGAACGGATGTAATGTTGTTGGCGATCCATCAGAACTTATATTATGATAAGGTTGTTCACATTTTTATGCAAATATTTATATAAAAAAAAAAAGAGTTGATAATGCACAATTTTTTTAAACGAGAACAAATATATAATTATAAATAATGTCGCACCATGTAGGTACACTAATATTTTTGATCGCGTTCTGGCCATTATTATTGCAAACACAGAAATTTATATAGATATTGATTGAAAGAAACTAAACAAAATAATAGAGGAGAACACTTTTATCGTACAAATGTCATTTAAGGTTTTAACAAGCCAACTAAAAATATTAAAAATATGTAGAAAAGCCTATATTTTGCTATTGAGTGGCAGTGTGGCACAGTCCACAAGTCCACAAGCAACTTCGAAACCATACCCAAGGAGCTTATATCAGGAAACTCCCAAGCTTGCTAAGGAAGGAATAAAATAGAGAAAGACACCGTCCAACCGCTTTTTATTTGCGCGTACCACTTTTGAATATCTTTGCACTGCTAGCTCCCTTAGATCATTGGCTACCAGAAAGACTAGAAGTCAGGAATATCAATATGGTTAGGGATCATTAAGGTACGACCCTTTGCCTATTCCTTTCTGCCCTTTGAACGAATCTAGAACCTCAATTAGCAAATTCATTAGAGACCTTTCTTGGAAGACTCAATTCATTATAAGCCTAGTACATAATCACTGATAGCATCATTCCTCAAATTAACAAATAATGTTTGGGCACTTTGAAGCAAGTTGATCTTAGAAGACTAACCTCGTAGCTTTCATAGATTTTGGAGGCTTTATTAGCTTTGACAATAAGATTTCACTTCATGGTTTTTTTCTTTTTGATTTTCACCCGTTGTGCAATATTCATATTAAAACTCAACAACAACAGGATACCCATTATATTCCCACCTGGTGGGGTCTGGGGAGGGTAGAGTGTACGCAGTTCATACCACTACCTCCGGCTTAAAACTTGATTAAATTAAATTCAATTTATGATTGCTACAATCTACACAAATCTATCATTATGTACTACTGAACAATAAGATTCCAAGTGGGAAAATGAAATATCTTGTCGTCTTAGAATTTGAATCAAAGAAAATGATCTTTTCACATTTCTTAAGCATGAAAATAAAATTCTCTTATAAAGAACACATAAAATAAAAAAAATGAAAAATGCTAAATAAATCATTCTCTTGATTCGAAACCGATAAAAAAAATTTCTTTCTTCCTAGCTCGGAGAAGATTGTCATAGCAGGGGACTTCAATGGGCACATTGGGGTTTTACCGGAAGGCTATGATGATGTGAATAGAGGTTTTGGTTTCAGAGATAGGAATAGAGAGAGAGAGATGCTTTGTTGTATTTTCCGAGGGCCTTTGGGCTAGTGGTAGTTAATTCGAGTTTTCCGAAGAAAGAGGATCACCTGATTACCTTCCAAAGTATGATAGCCAAAACTCAGATTGACTTTTTGCTGCTTAGGAAGGGGGACAGGGCTTTATGTAAGGACGGTAAAGTCATCTTGAGTGAGCATCTTGCGACCCAGCACAGACTTCCGGTGATGGACTTGGTTGTCAAGAAGAGCAAGAAGAGAAGGGCCAGAAAGGGTTGACCCAGAATTAAGTGGGGTGGCTTGACTCTAGTTAGTGCGTTGAAGATAAGGGAGAAGGCTACGGGAATAAGGGTGTGAAAGTGTAAGGATGACATCGATGATATGCGGGATAGGGATGCAAGCTGTATCAAGGAGACTACTAAAGATATGTTGGGTATTTTGAGGGGCCAGACAGGTCAATATCTGGAGGACTGGTGGTGGAATGAAGAAGTTAAGAAGAAAGTATAGATTTAGAAGAGGGCGTATGTTAAGTTTATTGAGAGTAAAGATAGAGATGAGAAGTAGGTGAATAGAAAGGATTATAAATTAGCTAGGAGAAAGGCTAAGTTAGCAGTTACGGCTGTTAAGATAGCAGCGTTTGAGGCTTATATGTGGGGTTAGATGAGAGAGGCGAGGAAAAGAGATTGCATAGGCTTGCTAAGGCTAGGTAGAGGAAGGGTCGTGACCTTGATCAAGTGAAGTACATTAAGGGGGAGGATGGTAGAGTTCTGGTAGAGGATGTTCACATTAAGAAGAAGTAGCAGGAGTATTTTTATAGACTCTTGAATGATGAGAGGGATAGAAGCATTGAGTTAGGGGAGCTAGAGCACTCAGAAGAGTGCCATGATTTTAGTTACTGTATACGTTTTAGGGTTGAAGAGGTCAGAAACATAATTCGCAGGATACGGAGGGGTAAGGCGACGAGGCCTGATGAGATTCTAATGGATTTTTGAAAGTATGTTAGTGAGGCAGGTTTAAGGTGGTTGATTGATTTGCTTAACAATATTTTCAAGGCTGCGCTTGAGTTTTAGAGATGGAGTACAATAATTCTGTTATATAAGAACAAGGGTGACGTTTAGAGTTGCAACAACTCTAGGGGTATTAAGTTGTTGAGTCACACTATGAAGATTTAGGAGAGGGTAGTTGAGTGTAGTTTGAGGAGGATCATGTCTATTTTGGAGAATCAGCTTGGATTTATGCTCAGTCGCTCCATGACAGAGGTAATTCACCTGATGAGGAGATTAGTAGAGTAGTATAGGGAAAGAAAGAGGGACTTACATATAGTGTTCATCGACCTAAAGAAGACGTATGACAAAGTCCCTAGGGAGGTTCTTTGGAGATGCTTAGAGGTGAAAGGGGTCCCAATGGTATATATTAGGTCTATTATGAACATGTATGATGGAGTGAAGACTCGGGTGTGGATAGCAGGAGGAGACTCAGAGTATTTTCTTGTCGAGACAGGGTTACATCAGGGATTGACTCTTAGTCCGTTATTGTTTGTATTCGTGATGGATATATTGATGCGGAGTATTCAAGGTGATATGCCTTGGTGTATGCTATTTGCAGATAATATAGTACTGATTGATGAGACACGGGGGAGTAAGGTGAATGATAAATTGGAGGTTTGGAGAGAAACCCTTGAGTCTAAAGGGTTCAGGTTGAGTAGGTCCAAGACGTTGTATATGGAATACAACTTTGAGGACTTGAGGCAGAAGGATGAGAAGGTAGTGAGGTTGGACTCTCATGTTGTTTCTAAGAGGGATAGTTTTAAATATCTTGTGTCTATGATTTATGGGAATAGAGAAATTGATGAGGATATCTCTAAACGTATTGGGGCAGGTTGGATAAAGTGGAAGCTCACCTTGAGAGTGTTGTGTGATAAGAAGGTGCCCCTTAAGCTAAAAGTCAAATTCTACAGAATGGCAGTCCACCCGACCATGTTGTATGGAGGAGAGTGTTGGCGAGTGAAGAACTCCCACATTCAAAAATTGAAGGTGGCAAAAATAAGAATGTTGCGTTGGATGTACGGACTTTCTAGAGGGGATAAAGTTAGGAATGAGATTATTCAGAAGAAGGTAAGAGTGGCTTTGGTGGAAGAAAAGGAGTGGAAAGTGAGGTAGAGATGGGTTGGGCATGTGATGAGGAACGAAATGGATGCCCCAGTTCATAGGTGTGAGAGGATAGCTCTAGATGGTTTCAGGAGGGATAAAGGTAGGCCGAAGAAATATAAGAGGAAGGTGATTAGATATGACATGGACCAGTTACAACTTATAGAGGACATAACCCTAGATATAAAGGTATGGAGGCCGCGGTAAGGGTAGAAGGCTAGTGTGTGTGGCTGAGTCATAGCAAGTAGTTAGGAGAGGTTTGGTATTTTTGGGTTAGTAATTCTAGGACTGTGTCCATAGATAAGAGCAGCTAGTTAGGAGTATTTGGGTGTGGTGGGTGTTTTTGATTTGTGAGTGTATAGTATTACTATGTGGGTGTCTTATTTCTTATTTCTGTTTCATTTCTGTTTCATGTTTCATTACGAATATGTTTGCTATTCTTTATCTTGAGCTAGGGGTCTATCGAAAATAGCCTCTCTACTTCTTTAGAGGTAGCGGTATGGTTTGAGTACATTTTACCCTCCCAATATCACACTTGGTGGAATATATTGGGTTTGTTGTTGTTGTTGTTGATGTTGAATTTGCATGTCTATATCCATTAGAGGATGATCTTAAATTTGAATTTAAAAAATTCTACCAAAGCTTCAATTATTATATGCAATAATAATTGAGTTACTTTAATACAATCTTGTAAAATTCCTATATATTTTCTCATTTGTCCTTTTTCATTTATAAGGTTCTCATTGTCTTGTCGTAGAGTCTTATTTGCGTGATTTAGTCTTCTAAAGGCTTCAGTCATCGAAGAACAATGATCTCAAAATATAATTTTATCTGTATCTTTTTTGATATTATATTGGGGAACTTCTTTCATATTTGGTCTTAAAGCTGAAGTAATATAATAGTTTGGCCTTAGATTTCCTCAGACATAGTCTAATGCCTCTGTGAAGTCATTGAAGCCCTAGCATAATATTATAAATTGAAATGACGTCTAAAAAATTTAACCACCTCCTTTTACTATTATTCTTTCTTTTTATTTTTTGATAGAATTTTACTATTGCTTCACAGTCAGTTTTTACTAATATTTCAGGTTTATTTAATATATAAAGTTTAAAACTATTTAAACTGTAGATTACTGCTAGTGTTTCTACGTCTATACTACTCAGATTGCCTTTTTCTTTATATTTTTCGCTTGAATAAGCACAGATTTTCTCATCTTTCTTCTCACGGTATTTATTAGGTTTTGCTTTTAATATTGCTCCCCATCCTCGAAGACTTCCATCAATTTTGACTATTAAATAGTCTGTTTCTAACGATAGTGTCAAATTCGGAATGTCTTGGATCTTGTGTTTAAGTTGTTGGACTAATTTTATGTCTTCAACATTAAAAGTTTTCTGACCTGTTAATCCGGTTTTAGAATTTAGCGGCGCTTCTACCTTTTCTAAATCTTTAATGAAAGTTCTAGCATAATTTAGTAGTCCTAAAAACTTTTGTAAGTCCTTGATTTTATCTAATCTATCTGGCATTTCTAAGGCCTTCGTAACCATGTGTGGTTGTAGTTTTCTTCTACCATCCTCAATGACTACTTCTAGAAAATTAATACCGTTTTTACATAGTTTTATTTTCTTTCTACTTATTGTTTTTTCATTGTCTACAAATAATTTAAAGACCTGTTGTAAATGTCCTACATGTTCTCTCATGTTATTACTGAAAACTAAAATATCATCTACATATACTAATACAAAATTCTTATAATTTTCAAAAATATTATCCATTATTCTTTGAAAAATTAGAGGAGCTGTCTTTAGTTCGAACTACATAACTAGCCATTCAAAATGCCCTTCTGGACATGTGACAGCTGTCCATTCTATACCATCCTCATGCATCTTAATTTACCAATATCCGGATTACAGTCGAACTTATTAAATATTTTTCTTCCTTGTATTCTATTTATTAATTCTGTTTTTTCTGGTAACTTATAGCCATCTATAGTAGTATTATCATTTAATTTTTTGTAATTTATTACCATTCTAGTTTTTTCTAGTATTATTTCACTATGGTTTCTTACTATGAAAGCTGTTGATCTTTGTCTTGACTTGAATCTTATAATTATCCCTAATTCTAATAGTTTCAAGAAAATATTGAATTCATGTGAATTCATAATTAATTCAAGAGGATTAGTTATATATTGGAACATCCTTGATTCATTTTTTGTTTTATATCTATAGTTTTTTTTCTTAAAAAATAAATATATGTTCATTTTATATCCTTTTAGGTTCTATTTAAAATTTATTTATTTAAGACTTCCTAGAGTTAATTCCTTGAATTGTCACGCAACTTATACAAGTATCCCACCAAAGTAACTTTTGAATTTTTTTTGGACAATATTGTCACTCAACTTGTAGAAACATCTCATTAAAGTAACTTTTTAATTCTTTTGGATAATATTGTCACTGAACTACACGTATATTTCCACCAGGGTGAAAACTAATGAAAAATTTAAATTTTTAATAAAATTTTATTCATTCATATTTTAATTTATATTTTTAGATCAAATAAATATTAATTAAATAAAATTTATTTAATTCATACTAAATGTGTCCTTACTAAAAATTATATTTATGTAATTAGAGCAAAATGATGGTGCAATCTTTTGTTAAAAAGTGATGCATATGTCTTTTATTTTTAACAAAAGTTTATATATTTATCATTTTAATTTTATTTTTATTTAAAATCTAATCTAATTATAGAATTTATTGTACAAATATGTAAAGATGAATAGTAATCATGCATCATCGATATTAATTTTTTTAGCTAATCTTTATTTTCGGGAACTACTTACATATCAAATCTTTTTAATTGCAACCTTGAGATTAGTATGTAAGAGAAAAAAGGGGAGAAGATAGTATGAGTTTTGTGAAAATATTATTTTAAATTGCACCTCCATTTTGCTCTAGTTACATGAATATAATTCATTTTATTAAAGATATATTTGAAATAGATTAAATAAATTTTATATAATTAATGGGTATTTGATTTAAAAATAAAAGTTAACATATATATTAATAAATTTCTATTAAAAATTTAAATTTTCCATTTATTTTCATACACACACACACACACACACACACATATATATATATATATACATGATGGATTAATTTATAAATTCCTAGTATATGGTTATTCTCTCAGTGTTTAGCAATACCGATGCGTTAATCTATAAATTTCTAGGGAATTAAAAAGTCCCATAACGATTTGAAAGAACTATTGTATCATCCCGGGGTGTGATTAAAGAAACCATTGCTGAATACCCAAAACTGAAGAGAAAAGGATGAACAGGGTATAAATAAAAAAAAAGATGGCAAAAAGTTTAGGGAGAATACTTTCAACTAGTTTCAAGACCACCGGTACCCAGACAACAAATGAAGGAAGCTCTAAAATAAGAGACATATGCAATAATATAACAGATACCGATCATTTAATGTATATAAACACTAAAGGAGAAACTTAAGTAAGATTCTTAGACTACCAATATACAAATGTTTCTTCCTTCGTCTATTGTCTGGTTACCCGTGGTCTTGAAACTGACTAGGAGTATTCTCCCTACAGTTTTTGGTAAAGTGTTAGCCGTCAACGAATTTGATCAGCTAGCGTTTGCTTTTCCAGAATCTGAAGAATCAGATTTATCTTTTTATCCTTTTCCTTCTTCAAATTTATGTTCACATTTTTCTATCAAATTTACTAAATCATGATAGTCTAATCTATACATAATTTCTACATCTGTTTCTTGATTCCCTTGTCTATGTTGTATGTAGTCTACTACAACTATATTTTTCTATATGTCTATTACATTATTCCATGCTTGAGGATCATAAGCTGGTAAGTTTAAAATTTTTTCGTTATTACCACCTTCTTGTAGTCTATTGGGTTCTTCTATTTATATATATATATATATATATATATATATATATATATATATATATATTTATATATAGTTCAGTGACAATATTGTCTAATAAAATTTAAAAGTTACTTTAATGAGATGTTTTTGTAAGTTGAGTAACAGTATTGTCCTAAAAAATTCAAATGTTACTTTAGTGGGTTACTTCTATAAGTTGAGTGACAATTTGAGCAATTAACTTAACTCCCTATTCAAAAGCTAATCATTTTGTTTTAAATAATTGTTTGGGATTTAAAGTTTATGGGTTCCTGATAAATCTCATATAGTAATTGAGGGGCTTTGAACCCACAACCAAGAGGTCAGGTCAAAACAAGGATTTAGCAAGCACCTTCTCTACCACTAAATCAATAACACACTTCAATAATGGGTTTCCAACTTATAATTCTCATATATTTACTAGATTTGTGAATATAAATATAAAATCTACATGAAAATTATTGGGTTCCCAAAAACCCCACCTAACCTTCTAAATCCGCCTCTGCAGATAAAGAAGATCTAAATATAGAGTTAATAGTGTTTGAAAACTTTCCGTTAAAATATCTAAAATTGTGGAGTATTGAATCTAGCTAGTGTTTGCAGTTATAAAATATTTGTGAGCAGTAAAAGTACTCACAACTAACTTACATCAACACGTGGTCAGATAAATTTCAGATCTTGTACATAGTAGAAGTTTGGTGTACGAACGAAACTATTACTTTTCTTTCTTCATGCAATAGTTGAACTTATAACCAACATGCGCCTCTTTTTCTATTTTCGCGTCCCTCCTCTTTTACGAGTGTTGAGAAAGATCGTGAATTAATTACAAGAGACTAAAAAGTTTTTTAATTAACTGAATTTTAAAGGTGTATAGTATGATAAAAATAGAGATGCTCAAATCTAAGTAAACTATTCTCTAAAACTTTTATTACGGTTAGATAGTGAAAAACCAATTAACTCGACAATTCTGATGGGTATGTTGATCAAGATCCTTATTAAATTCTCCTAGCAACAATGCAATTTCATCAAAAACCAATCTTATTGTTAGAATCTCAAAAGGTCTCTCACCTTCATATGCGGCGTTTGTTACAGACCTTTCATCTATTGCAATTACAACTCGACAAGAACAAGGGATAGTGATGGAGCATAGATCTATCGATAATTATTTTCAAAGATAAAGATTGTTATGTTGTTATGGCTGTCTCCTGTAAAAGAATGAATGTAGGAAGATTTCTAAAGACATACCTGTTAAGTCCTTAGTTTTGATGATTGACAAATTCATAGTTTGGGATCTGTTCTCTGGAGTTTTGTGTTTACAAAAGTTACTACACATTAGAGAACAGGCTGGACTCACCTGTCACTATCACAGTAAACAGTCCACACAAAGTACAAAAATTGGTGAAAAGCTGTTGTCACCTTTTTGCCTCAACCAATAGGACCTCTCCTAGGTTTTCTTGTCTCACAATATATATTGTTCATTTTCCTCAACAAGAAAACTAACACTTCCATATTCTCACAACTAAATATCTTTCAGAAGTGCAAATCAAAGGCTGCAACTACAACAAGGAATTAATCGCTCATAGAGTTGTATATTTATTTCTTTGTTGCAATTTAGTCTTTTGTAATATTGTTCTTAATATTTTGTCTATGCTTGCTTATGATTATTGTAGGTGTTTTGGTGTAACCATATCTTTGTAATCATCTAGAGTTAGTGATTGTTCAATCTAGAGTTAGCTTGTGTTGCCAGTTAGAGTTAGCTGGGGTGAGAAACAGTAGAGTTACTATTTGGACTTCCTTGTAATACCGTTATTGCTAGGAAACAAAGGATTAGGAAGTTAATCCTTAGAGTCTGTATTCAAGAAGTTGCTTGATTATAGTGGAGCTTAGAAATCCTAGAGGCAGGTAGTGGTTTTTCTCCCTTGAGAAAGGAGTTTTCACATAAAAACCTCTTGTCCTTTATTTACTTTATTCCTACACTTCTTGATTTATATATCTCTCAGTCTTTTTTGTGTGAGTGCATCAAGAAATAGGTCCCTGAGTTGAGGAGTATCCCACCCTAACCCTTCATTTGGTATTAGAACAAGGTCTTTCTTAAAAAGGGTAACACCTGGAAAGATACTGATTAGAGAAATGACATCTCCTCCTAATCTAAAAGAAGGTTGGTCTACCACCAGACACCCAAGATTCAATGGTGAATACTATGGGTGGTAGAAGAGAATGATGCATGACTCCATCATGGCTGAAGACTGTGAGCTATGGGATGTGATTGATGATGGCCCCTTTGTCCCTACAAAGCCCATAAATATTGGTGATACAACTTCACAATTTTCTAAAACTAAGAAGGAGTTTGATTATGCTGATAGAAAGAAGATAGAAAAGAACTACAAGGCCAAGAAGATCTTTTTGTGTGGTATAGGTCCTGATGAGTACAATAGGATCTATGCCTATCAAACCGCCAATGAAATCTGGGATTACCTTCAGATATTCCATGAAGGAACTACTCATGTTAAGAAGTATAAGGTGGACATACTGACAAACCAGTATGAGACATTCACCATGTTGGAAGATGAATCCATTCAGGAAATGCACACCAGATTCACCGTAATAACCAATGAGCTGTATTATTTTAGAGAAGTTATTCCAACTCAAAAGCAGGTTAGAAATTTTTTGAGTATGTTGCTAAAGAGATGGGAGAGCAAAGTATATGCCATTACTGAGTCCAGGGATTTAAACAAGATGGACATGGGTGACCTCATACGTAATCTCAAAACCTATGAGATACTGAAGAAATTTGGGAAGTTAAAAGTTGACCCTAAGACTAAAAAAAATTTGGTTCTCAAGGATATAAAAGAAACTACCAGTGCTGACGTTAAGGGGACAACCTATATTGCCAAGAGGGTTCTCAAAGCCTTGAGAGAGAAGAGATGCTAGTAGAAGATCTAAAGAAGGAAAATGAGATGACACATGTCACAAATGTGGAAAGCTTGGCCACTAAATTAAGGATAGACCTATGCATCAGATAGAATGCAAGGAATATTCAAAAAAAGTTGCTAATAAAGAAAAAAGAAAAAGTCAGATTCATGGAAGGTTCAACAATAAAATCTGAATTAGACAGGATAGTAAATAAGCAAATAATGCTTCCATGATATTAAAGGAAGATAAAGTATCATTGTTTGACTCACTGTTGACTCTAATAGCTGATAATGACAGTGAGGATGATAAGCCTATCACTCTCCTTGAAATCAACAACCACCTAAAGTATTACCCCGCGAGTAAGCTGAGATCCCTTGCACCTGTGTTGATTAAATCTCTAAATGATCTAGCTAAAGTCTAAGAAAATTTAAAAAAGGTTGTGGAAAAATATAAGGAAGAAGTAATTGAAATGAGTGTTTAAGTGGCTGAGCTTACAAATGAGAAGGAAAGGTTGAAGGAAGAATTAGCTAAATATGAGTAAAAGATGGTGAAACTGAGTGTGAAAAAGGCTGAGCAACAAGCCACTTATAAGACCCTTACTTGTGAAAATGATCGGCTGATTAAGAAAGTAGATGAGATCTCAAAATAGGATCTCAAGGGTAAGGGTAAAACAAGTAGAATTCAGTTTCAGTTGGAATAAGAGTTGACAAATATCAAGGATGACCTAACTACCTCAATTGATAGAAATTCTATCCTTGAGGAGGAACTTACTAAGGTAAAGACTAAACTTGGGAAAGCTCTCAAGTGAACTATCTTTTCACAAGCAATGACTAATTCTGATAGTCAAGAAGATGGATCTAGCTCCTTATTCAGACTTGTAAGAAGCAAGAATATCATCTCGTGTACACAATATGGAAAGGATGGTCAATCCAAGGAAAAGTATTCTTCCAAGAATGCATCCTCAAAGGATAGGAGAAGCTCTACAGTACTAAAAGAAAGAAAGAAAAGACTACCAAACTAGATAAGGAAAAAACTAATCCTTCCTTTGTCACCTTTTTTGAAACTCAGACTTAAATGGGTTCCCAAAGCTGAAAAATGAGTAATAATACAGGGAAAGGCAAGAGGAAGCAACAACCACAAGTTTATGATGATGGTTGGTTGTAGAACATGGATAAGAAATTAAAAACTACCTCTTGCTAAATGCACTTGGTCTCCTTAGCAATGGGATCAAAGATAAGAAGATTGATTAATGTTTATTACATCGTGGTTCAAATCAAATGGGTTTATTTCAAGTTTTGAAGGAGTGTCCTTGGGACTTCCTTAGTAAAGAAAATTAGGGAACTGGTCAGGCAATACTTGAGAGAGAGAATATTATGGAATCCACATAGTTTCAGGAGACACTCATTATCCCTCACTCATGGCTATGAATTCGTAAGTAGGTAGCTGGATCAAATAATATCTTAAGTGTCTAATTCAGTCACATATTTTTACAAACATACACATATGGCAATTCAGAAAAGATATGAATGGAGTGGTGAGACAACACAAGTCACTAGATTTTAACATTGCTTAGGGACCAGGTCCCTAATCTGGTTAGTACCACTTGTTATTCCTAAATTATGACCACTTTAAATATTTAATAATAATGCCACATCACTCTTTCACCTTTTCAAAAGGCTGCCACTTGTACGTTAAGCTCAATAAACGCGTCCATCTGACCAGATATTTCCCATCAGATACTTGCATTCTTCAATCCCAACCATTCCTTTATGCTATATATTAAGTTCAAAAATCAGATAAATCTTTTTCTCACCTTAAAAACTCTCTCACTCCAAAATCTCATTAGTTCCCTAACTGTTCAACGACCCTGCTTCTCTCGCCTTTCTTAGACTTTCTGATGTGCTATAGAAATATAGCACTTTCGATGCTTAAAATAAGGAAAATATGCAAGTTTCTGAAGACATTTTGTTAGTTATGATCCGTTTTGGGTATGTTTTGCAGAAAACTATGATTTGAATGATAAGTTTGTGAAGATAGTGAAAAAGGTATTTTTGGCCACTTTTGGAGTGATTATGGATAAGTGGAATATTTGTTGAATTGATCGTGATCAATGCATTTTTGAGATTCAAATTAGAGCTGAAAAACTGACTCCCGTCACCTCAACCTATGGACCACATGTTGACCTTTGGACCACAGATAGACAAAGTAGGTACTAGAAAGTCAAAAATCTCGAGAGCTGACTTTCAGGAAATTTACCATCCGATACCTACGATTGGTACCTATGCTCGGAGCAGACCATAGGTACAACCCACAACCTGGACCAAACCGCAGGTACAGGAAGCGGGTAGCCACCGACCCTATTTTCTCTTATTTCGTTAGGACTTAGTTTTTATGATTTTCTCTATAAATACCCCTTATGTACTTTTTATTAGAGGTTAGACACTTTTAACACTTAGAAATATATTTTGATTTCAAGACCTATCTTTGATCTTGGGATTTCATTGTATTGACTTTGATTGATTATTACGTTTATGGTTGTGGGTTTTCTTTCATCTTATTATTTTGATTTCATCTTTACTTTATAACATGAATGTTATTGATCTCTTCACAATCATAAGTGGCTAAAACCCATAGCTAGTGTTGTGAAAACCCTGGCAAATTGATGAAGTGGGGGAAGTGAGATTGTTGACAAGAACAAATACCCATGAAATCCATTGTTTTATCTTTGATATGATTGATATCTTAATGGGTGCACACATTAGTATCCCCACTCGATATTACTACTTTCTCTAACAAAAGGGTAGTAACTAGTAAAAGATAAAGACAACAGTAATTTGGGGAGTTAATAATTGATCTGTTACAACATAACGGTATATGTGAATGATTATTAATATTTATCTAATAACTTAAGACTCAAAAGGTGATAGTTAACTGGTACCAGGGTAAGTTTATTAATGCGACACTCTGAGATTCAATAAGTAAAGGTTGAAATCCTTTTACTCATCTAGAAGACTATAAGAGGTACATAACTAATCGGTTTTGTATGCGAGGTATTGAGTTGGTTCAATAATGTACATAAAACTACAGAGTTGAGATTCCAGGGGGAACACAATCCTAGTTTTCACTTATGACTGATTTTCAACCAAGTTAATACTGTTCTGTGTTCGAGACTACTACAAACAAATCCCCCATTTACTTTCTTATTTTCCCCATAGACTGTAACCACTGAGATCTATCAAATCACGTATTCCCTTGGGATTTGATCCCAACCTTAATTGGGTTACTATATCTTGACAGTGACTGTACCATCATCTAAAAGGAGGTATTGCATAAATGTCATCGAAAAATTGGTGCGGTTGTTGGTGAGCATGGTATTAATTTGTAAACTGAGGTTATTGCAGTTTCTGGGTTTTTAGTTTTTCTTTTGTTCTTAGTTGGGAATACACCAATGTATACCTAGAACACAGAGTAGAGAAAATCCTGTACTCCCAGTGAATCCGAATCCAGAGAGGATCTTAAATATATATGGTAGATGTCTGAGCCGAAGAGATGTGATAATTCTGAAGGGGTTTGTGATATTGTACCTCTTATCAAAGGGGGTAAAAGATATTATGGATCGTCAGATTGGTGAGCGTTTAGATCAAACTAAAGTCGAAAGGAGAGCAATAGAAGAAGCTTAGAGTATAGCTAGGTATGCGGATCTAGTTGAATAGAGACAAGAAGCGGACCACCAAGTAACACTCAGTGGGAATTAAAATAGAGCTAGAGATACCCGTGTTCAAGTTATCCCAGCATATCAGTATGTGCACCCATATATAGATGATGAGAAAGATATAGGATATGTTGAGCCAACAAAGAATGGAGCCATAGTACCTCCTATATTGCCCACCCAGGAATTAAATTTGACATTACGAGTGTCATGATCCAATTTCTAAATTTGAAGGGTGTGTTTGCAGGATTGCCTACCAATGATGAAAACTTGCACCTTGCAAATTTCCTTGGGATCTGTAACTCATATACCAATCTAGGGGTAAATCAGGAAAAACTTAGACTGAGCCTTTTCCCCTTCTCACTTATAGAATAAACATCTGTATGGTTAGGGCAATTGCCAAAAGGCTCTAACATAACTTGGAATTAGTTGTGTAGGAAATTCTTACATAGGTTCTTTTCTCTATCAAGGATTTTATAGCTGAAGGATGAGATCTACAATTCCAGGTAGGTGCAATCAGAGTCCAGGTACGAGGCTTGGTTCAGCTTTAAAAAAACTAAACTTGGTGCCCAATCATAAGTAATCAGGGAAAATCTTATCGAAGATATTTTATAGAACCCTGAACATCAGCTCCAAAGCCATGGCATACACTATCTCTGGAGGAGCTTTTATGAGACTATGTTGGGAGGCAGCTTCAGAGATGTTAGATTGGATCTCAATCACTAACCGAGGGTGGCAAACTCGGGAGGTTTGGAGAGGATCTGGAACTTATGCTATAGTGCCTCCTGTGACCTGAGATCGATTGATGATGCAGTAGCGCAAAAAAATACGTTACTAAGGACTGATTTAGGGGTTCTAGCAAAGCAATTTGCAACAAAAAATTCTGAGAAAGTGAATAAAGTAGAAGCACAGGGGTCAAATTCCAAAGCATTTGAGTCTAAATTAGAAGAGGAAGCTAATTAGTTAGATCATCAGATGGAGGGTTTTCGAGCCCCAGGGTAAGGAAACCAAGATCAGAACTATTAGATAGGTTCAAAAATTGTAGAAGAGAGTGAGATGGTAATTGGAGGAAAAAGTATAACTATAGAAAGAAGGGAGATAGATACATTCCACCTGGCAGACACGATGCAAAATCTAAAATGGAGGAGATTTTGGCTAAATTAATGAAGGGTCAAGAAAATCAGGAGACCAGCCTTAAGGAGATTAAGGCTGATATTTCAGATTGACCCAGGAGATCGATTCACATGCCACTGCTATCAAGCAGTTGGAGCACCAGTTTTGGTAGATGTTCAAATAACCACCTTAAACATAAACCAACCCCACACTTAAGAAAAGGTGAATACGATACTTATTTGAGATACCAATTTTTTCCAAACATGCTAGAAACTAGTTTCAATCTTGGTTTTGCTTGAGTTTTTCACTATTCTCTTTCAAATTTTCATATAGAAGGTAACTTTTTTGGCTCCTAATGATGGTTTAATGTTTTATCTATTGTTGAAACAATTTTATATGTGTAGTTCATTGCTAAATATATTGAAACTATCATGCTTGTATGGGGGAGCCTTGAAATGTTCCAAAATCATAATGCAGGGCCTTGTTTTGAGGTAATATTCTAAGTTTAGGTCCTAACCGAAAGTTGAACTTCAATGAATGAAAGTAATGCCACAACTTTAAAATTCTTGACCTTGAGTAGTATGTATACATTGGACTTATTGGGATTTCAAATAGGTTATGGGGGTGTCAAAAGTGTTGATAAATTCGAACTTTTCAAATTTTGAGTTTCTTTCAACTTTCACTATCCCTCACTTTTATTGGATGCCAACAACTAGTTTTTCAGGTATACATGGAACTTAAAGCATCCAAGAATAAAGTAATTGGTACTTTAAGGAGACGGGAAGAGTCTTCTGAGCTTAGAGGTTTGATGGAGGAGTATCCAAGATAGTGTCAAGTTGATGCTGTAGTTGTAATTACATGTTGAGTTACATGAGGACAGACTCACTGTGCTACTTTGACAACTGAAACCCGGCTGAGGATGAAGTCCATGAGGATATCACACCATATAACCTCCACTCGATAATGAGGATGAGAATGGGGATACAAAGGCTGAGTCAACTCCACAGGCTTATGCACATGACCCCCAGTTTGAGGAGGGGTCCTAAGATTCTTCTGAGGGGGTTGAGCAGGAGCAGTCATCATCAGTAACCCAGTATGATGAGGTTACCACTACTCATACATAGCAGACAGAGTTACCCCAGTTTGAGGAGGGTATAGCACTAACATCCCACACTGTATAGTAGGCACCTATACCCATGCATACCCCAGATGCATCTCTCATGGAGGGATATTTGAGGTGGTGTATGAAAGGGTTGAGATTTATATATGAGATTGTTCTCACTGTCTGGGAAATAGGAAAGCCTACACGATGTATCTATGAGGATCATAGGATCAACTTATCAGGGTTGCAAAGGTTGCCACAGTTAAGGGTAGCATTTGGCATGTATCAGCTCGGGTGGATGACTAGGCCACTTGATTCTTATAGCTAAGATATGGTGCATGAGTTTCATACATCTTACAGAGACATTGTAGTCCTTCCCATATGTCATTATCTAGGATTTATTAGATTTGCATGACAGCCGTAGCTTGATCATATACTAGTCAAAGGGGTCATATTAATGTCAGAGAGGAAACTATCCGTAGAGTCATATTTGGCACAGATTACTATATCCGCATTTATAGTTGAGTGCAAGCACAGATTAAGGATCACACGGGATTATCATATTATATGATATTCTAAGCGTAGGTCTGAGTGTCTTGAGATGGATAGGTAGATAGCCAGTTAAATTTCATCATAGGGTGAAGAGGCCCCATAGATTGATGGGCCAGTTGTGATCAAGAAGGGCCTATTGACATTAGAGGGTAGATTTTAGTGGTTGCTAATTCGATTTTGCCTGCTTCCCACTTCTTCAGATAATGCATTAACGTGAAAAAGAGCTGTATTGGTTGCCTTTTTGATGGATGGTTATGATATTGATTTCCATCCTCAGTTATGAGCTACATGATAGAGCCTTTGGTAAGCTGACTAACCTCCCATTTTCTTGTATAATCTAAAGGCTATGTAATGAGATAGGTGTGCTTGAGTTACCTGGTATTGATGAGAGGGTGGATACCATAGTGACTGCATAGATAAAGAACCTGAAGGGTCTAGCACATTCAGGTTCTTCTAGGAGATCTAGATAGCAGGCAGTAGCACCACAGACCCCGTCTGAGAGCCCAATAGTTTCCTTAGTGCCTAATGACGCATATATAGATTATACAGGTATTGGTATAGACATAGAGATAGGGAGCAGAGAGATTCTCCAATTTGAGTACTCAGTTAGAGAGGACACAGACTATTTTTTCTTAGCCTCGACTTTGACCTCAGAGCTATTGGTGTATTTATAGAGCCTACTCGCCCATCCACTACAGCTCCTATGATAGGTAGGATTACTGTATCCAGTGAGTTTTTACAAAGCCTAGTGGATAGCTAGAGGGATACAACCACTTGATTGAAGGTTATCAAGAATGAGATGACTGCCCTCTTTGGACAGATGAGTTCAGGGGTTAGGACTGGATTTGCGCAGGTTGAGGCTAGATGAGAGGCTACTTAGAGAGCCACACTATCAGAGCTACATATCAATATTCAGACATAGATTTATGAGCTAGAGAAATAGGTTATATCCTGATATATAGAGATAGGTGCACTAGATTTGATTCAGATGAGGGAGGATTTTGATATCCTACGAGCAGAGGTATGATTTTTTATATAGAGCTGTGTCACATATACTCCCTCTATGATACCTCCTGTAGTCCAGATATCACCTCCGCATACACCGAGATGGTTTGACTTCTTTATGAAATATAAAGAGGAGGTCCTAGCAGTTGGGACCAAGAGTAGTCACTTGAACAATTTGAAGAATATTGTTATGATAGAGTAGGAGACCCTTAAAAAGTCCAAACATAATTCTTTGGAGATTACATTTGTAAATAGACAGAGGCATGGCGCTATAGCAGTGGGTACATCATTTAGTAATGAACCACCACCACCATTACGTCTGTCATCTTTCATGCCCCCATTTAAGGAGGCTCCTAACTCTAGTTCTAGTGTGTCCCAGGTATGTTCTCACTTCTCTATGTTTTATTTTATTTTAGCACATTAAGAACAGTGCACAATTTTTAGTTAGGGGTGGGAATGCCATGCCACTGCAGATTTTTATTTTCGTGCTTTTTTTCCTATCGGTCGTGGTATGATTGTAAAATAGGCATATATAGGATAATTATGTGTCGTATTGAGTTTTTTTTTATTGTGATATTTTGTGTAATTAGGAGATTTTAAGTATTTAGGGCAACAACTAGATTTTGACTAATTTTTGATAACCCTCCAAAAATTTTATGATTTAGAATTGTGTTGATGTACATATCTATGTACTTTGTAGATCGTGTTATGGCATTAGTATTAGGAACATGGTAACCATTTTTGCTAACAATTACATAAACTGAATAGGTAGTAGTTGGTAATGTTGAATCTGTGCTATGTGAGTGTGAGATGCTACCTAGTTTACTTTGTATGTTAAATTTAGAACTTGCCTGGTTAGTTTTACCTAGGTTAGAGGATATTTAATTAGGAAAGAACCATAGGCTATTTTTTATTTTAGTCTACTTTTAGCCTAAATGACCTTTCATGTGCGAATTGTATCCCTTGATCCCTATTTTGAGCCTTATAGACTATTTTTCTTGTTACACCTTTCACCTTCTCATTTATGTTACAATGAACATGCTTTGGCCTTGATTCTCCTTGGATATTGTGTATCTCAACACAAGAAAAAATTTTAAGTTGAGGGTGGCTATCATAGGGATGCATAGTGTAAATAGATATGAAGAAGGGTAAAATAAGAGAAAAAGTTAGAAGGGCTGGGTATGGTAGAAAAAGAAAAAGAAAAACAAAAATTGTGAAAAAGTAAAAAAGAAAGAATAAAAGACCACCCCCCAGCCTAAATGTGCTTAAAAGAATAAAAAAGGAGAAACAAGGGTGGGATAAAAGAACATTGGCTAGTAAGTGAGACCCCAAAGTTAATGTAGTGCCAAGGAGGCTTAGTAATTTTAAATGTACATACCTATCATACCAGCCCCCAAGCCTATATTACAAGACAAGAAAGTTCTATAGTGATCCTGACTTGATTATCTAATGGCTAATGTAAAGAAAATAAGGGCAAGCCAATGGTATGTGACATGCATTAACTAGAAATTCTTTGTTGAGTGTGAGTGTATTTTGACCATCCCTGCATTCACATACATGATTACATATAATTGAGTGGAACATTCTTGTTATGAGGGCACTTTAGTCATCTTTCTAGCTGTCTGCTTATTTCTGAGAGTGTAATTTGTACATATAAGTAGTTGTCTATTGCTAATATAGTTGTCGTAACTTGATTCCATTGTGTCATATTATTGTGCTTCACATACGTATACAGTTGGTTTCGAAAAGAGATATAGGAGGGCATATGTTATTTGAACTAAATGTGATGATTGACTCTCTCGAATATCTTTGATTCTCTTAGTTAAGCATCGTATTTATTTTGTTATGTTTTTATTGCCTGAGGACATACAAACATTCTAAGTTTAGGGTGTTGATATGCTATAGAAATATAGCACTTTCGATGCTTAAAATGAGGAAAATATGCAAGTTTATGAAGCTTTTTTGGTAGTTATGATCCGTTTTGGGTATATTTTGTAGGAAACCATGATTTGAATGATAAGTTCATGAATATGGCAAGAAAAAGGTGTTTTTCTCCACTTTTAGAGTGATTATGGATGATTGGGCTATTTTTTTAGCTTGATCGTGATCAATGCATGTTTGAGATTCAAAGTAGAACTAAAAAACTGACTCCCGGCACCTACTAAGTCAACCTACATACCATGCATGTCCAAAATCCCGATAAATGACTTGCAGGAACTTCCCCATCCAGAACCTACAATTGTACCTGCACTGGAGAAAACCACACGTACAACCCGCGGACAGGACCAAACCGCAGGTGGAGGAAGCAGGTATCCACCGACCCTGTTTTCTCCTATTTTGTTCGAGCTTAGTTTTTTGGGTTTTCTCTTGTACTATAAATACCCCTTATGTACTTTTTAGTAGAGGTTCGACACTTTTACCACTTAGTAACATATTTTGATTTTAAGATCCATCTTTGATCTTGGGATTCCATCATCGGGTGGAGGGTATGTGGTGTG
Source organism: Capsicum annuum (assembly GCF_002878395.1). Classification (NCBI taxonomy): domain Eukaryota; kingdom Viridiplantae; phylum Streptophyta; class Magnoliopsida; order Solanales; family Solanaceae; genus Capsicum; species Capsicum annuum. The sequence goes on along the minus strand of NC_061116.1, from coordinate 82,302,458 downwards.
ATATCCTCGTGAACTTCATCCTCAGCTGGGTTGTGGTTGTCAAAGCAGCCTGGCGAGTCTGTCCTCATGTAACTCAGCATATAATTACAACTGTAGCATTAACGTGACACTTCTCGGATACTACTTCATCGAACCGCTAAGCTCAGGAGACTGCCCGTTTTCTCAAAGTACCAACTACTTTCTTCTTGGCTGCTTTAGGTGCCACGTATACCTGAAAAACTAGTTGTTAGCGTCCAACAAAAGTGAGGGATAGTGAAAGTTGAAAAAAACTCAAAATTTAAAAAGTTCAAATTTATCCTCACTTTTCACACCCCCATAACCTATTTGAAATCCCAATAAGTCCAATGTGTACACACACTACTCAAGGATTAAGAATTTTAAAGTTGTGGCATTACTTTCATTCATTCAAGTTCAACTTCTGGTTAGGACCTAAACTTAGAATATTACCTAAAAATAAGGCCCCGCATTATGATTTTGGAATATTTCAAGGCTCCCCCATACAAGCATGATAGTTTCAATATATTTAGCAATGCACTACACATATCAACTTGTTTCAACAATAGATAAAACATTAAATCACCATTAGGAGCCAAAAAAGTTACCTCTTATATGAAAATTCGGAAAATAATAATGAACTCAAGCAAAACCAAGATTGAAACTTGTTTTTAGCGTGTTTGGACAAATTGGTATCTCAAACAAGTGTCGTATTCACCTTTTCTTAAGTGTGGGGTTGGTTTATGTTTAAAGTGGTTATTTAAATTCAAAGAGAAAATTGAAGTTTTGAGGATTACAATCTCTATGAATCCTCTAATTACCCTTTCCAAATATAAATTTAAGTGCTTCAAGCTTGATCATGAATTTGAGCTTGATTTGAAAATTTGATGAAGTTGATCTCAACTTGTACTTGAATTCTAGGGATTTTGGGCTTTTTTTTTAATCTTGTGGTCTTGATCTTGAAGAACTGGATTTGAATGCTTGAGCTTTGTAGAGAAATTATGATGTTTGATCCACGAGCTTTGTCTTGCCTCTTGTTAGAGTTCTTGGTCCTTTTTCTAAATTATTTGACCCCTAGTTATAGTTGTAGGAAGTAAAGAGTCATGTTGAAGATGATTTTCTTTTGACCAATTAGATTTAAGTGACATGACACCTTTTATGAACTTTTGATTTTGCTAGGCTTGCTGTATCATTTTCACATGTGGCATGGTTTTATTAACTCCTTCACTTGACTTGGCATGCCACGCCATTTGACACATGACGCTTATTTGGTCCTCTAGAATATGACAATATCTTGGACTTAGCAAAGAGGGCTCATCATTTGTAGCCCAAATCAAAGTACTAGCCCAATAAAAAATGGACTTTAATTAAATCCATACATGTTTGGTCTTAAATAATTAATTCGATTATATCAATCCATAATATTTATTTGGGACTAATATATTTTGAATTTAATATAATCAGAATTTCGTACGGATTTTAATTTAGTAAAATTTTGTTGCCCATAAAATGCCCCTACTTCAAGGCTGGTCGAGTGTATACTTTAGAGATTAGAGACATATAATTATTTAAACGTGCTTCCTTTGTTTTTTTTTAAAAATATTTTCATACATATGAACACCCCAGTTCATTAGTTGAGAAAATTTAAAGTTGAACCATGCAATTTGCATATTGATATTGCCTCTTAAAAATTCTCGCTTTTTATAATCTCAATTTATATCATGAATTTCTACATGTAAGACCTATTGGTGAGACATGATATCCAACTCCAATAATGAAATTCTTGATGATGTCCACTTCTAGGATATCTTGACTTTGTCCAATTCCAAATAGATTTTGGAAAACTCTTCACTGCCTTACTTAATCAGGGATAAAATCTTTCCAATTTGAATTTATATTGAAAAATGAAACAACCTTCAATTTGAATTTATATTGGAGATGAAAAATCTTCCAATTTTAATTTATATTGGAGAAGGAAACAACCTCCGATTTGAATTTATATTGGAGATGGAAACAACCTTCAATTTGAATTTATATTGAAGAAGGAAACAACCACCACAGAACTTTATAAAAGGATGTAGGTTCCCCACTTTTTCAATATTAATTTTGGGGTTCCAATCCATAAATAATGTTGAGGTAATTTCTTTCCTTTTTACTTTTCTTTTATTTTTTGTCACCTTTTTCCATCTCAGCATGTTAGTGCAAGAAAATTCATATCTCATTGTAAGAATATCAAAATCATGAACCGTTTGATATTTAAAAAACTAGACCTCGATATATATAACATATCAAAAATTAATATTTAAATCTCTTCAATAAAATTCTTGCAATTTTTTGAAGTTAGCCCTAAATTTTATCATGTGATAATTTTAGATCTGCGCGTCTTTACCAAAACTTTCATATCTTGAAGTAGGAAAGACGAAATCATATGCCACTTAATTCTTGTCAAACTAAACACAAAGATATATAAAATATACAAAATATATAATTTAATACTTCGAGATCTTTTCATGTGTTATCCCAAAATCAGTACTGGATTTTGATGCACTAGTAATTTCTGATTTATCCGGTGACACCAGAAAATTTATATCTCAATGTGGGACTTTCAAAATCATGATTCACTTAATTCTATAGATGAAAAATACATGCATATATAACATATTCAAGATTTGGAATTTATGATTTTCAAAATTGTTCTAGACAATGTTTTGAAGTTGATCCTAAATGCCGTCCGGCAGAGAATTTCATATTTGCATTGCCTCACCAAACAATTTATATCTTGATGAAGAAACATCACCATCAATGGTTTTTTGATTGTACAAACCAGATTTTGAGGATTTCATTCTCACCATAATATTTTTTCTCAATCCAAGTTGGTGATACATGACTTTCAATTTCAAAATGTCTTGCCAGGTACCAATCTCTCTCCTACTTATGTTTTTTTATGTTGTCTCTTTTTTTCCTCTTGTAGAATTAAAGTAGATAACAATGTGCAACAATTGGCTAAATTTGTGAGAGTTTATATTTGCCTCTATACACCTTAAGATTGACCAATTTGAATACAAGATTGGTGACTTTTCTTCAAGTATGTCCCCTTTCACTGATGCACTTATGCAATGGTCGTATTTAAGTATGGACCCTTTCACCGATGTACTTTTGGAATGATCTTCTTTAAGTATGGGCCCTTTCATTGATGCACTTATGCAATGGTCTTCTTTAAGTATTATCCTTTTCATCGATGCACTTTTACAATGATCTTCTTTAAGTATGGGTCCTTTCATCGATGGACTTACGCAATGGTCTTCTTTAAGTATGGGCTTTTTCACCAATGCACTTATGCAATGGTCTTCTTTAAGTATTATCCCTTTCATTGATTCTATGCGATGGTCTTCTTTAAGTATAGGCCCTTTCATCGATGAACTTATGCAATAATCGGCTGAAGGTGCGAGAGTTTAACTTCGCCTCTACCATCTTGAGACCTAAAAAGTTTATCTTTAAGTATGGTCCCTTTTCACCGATGTACTTATGCAATGTTAAGCTTAAGTTGTGGGAGTTTAACTTCACCTACATCACCTTGAGACCTGACAAGTTCGGCTTTAACTATGGTCCCTTTTCAATGGTGAGGTTAAGGTGCTAGAATGTAACTTCACCTCCACCATCTTGAGACTTGACAAGTTTGACTTCAAGTATGGTCCCTTTTCAATGGTCAGCTTAAGGTGTGGGATTTTAACTTTGTCTCCATCACCCTGAGACCTGACAAGTTCAGCTTCAAGTATGGTCCCTTTTTAATGGCTACCTTAAGGTGCAAGAGTTTAAATTTGCCTCCATAACCTTGAAACCTAACAAGTTCAACTTTTTTACATAATAAATCCATCAAAATGTCATCTTAAGGTGCAAATGGAAAAATCTTGTCCACCTTAAGGAATAGAATTTTTGAGATCCTCTTAGGGATGAATCCGTCAAGAGACCAACTGAAGGTTCAAAGAAAAAAATATTGTTCACCTTAAGGCATGGAAATTTTGAGATCCTTTTAAGGATAAACTCGTGAGAGACCAGATAAGGTGCAAAGGGGTATATTTTTTCCACCCTAAGGCCTGAAAATATAGGAGGCTTTAACTTCAAGACTTAGGAGTTTTAACAACTTTGACTTGTAAATTTGACAGTTTTGGAGGTTCAACTTTCAAATTTGTTTGATTTGAAGACTTCAACTTGTAGACTTGGGAAATTTGACGACATCAACTTACAAACTTTAATGATTTAAGGACTTTACCTTACAAAGGACTTTACCTTACAAACAGATTTGAAGAGTTCAACTTGTAGACTTGATATATTTTTTATTTGACTTTATAAAATAGATGACAAATTATACTATTAGTTGTAGGCCTGGAGAACTTTAGCATTTAAAATTTTGTTGAAGGAGCTTTGTTTCTTTTCAATGGGTTGCCCCAATTGAGCCACAAATATTTGGAGTGAGTCCAAAATTTAATTAAAATATTTTTGTACTTGGCATTCATTTGGAGGATATTGAAAGAACATATTTTTTTGGGCACTCATGCAACTGAACTTAGAATGAAATTCTAAGCGCCTATGTACCTCGATAAAGAGAATCAAGTCGTAATATAGTTTTGGGTTAGTGTTTTTTTTTTCTGTCCTTACTTTTTCCTAGGTTTTCTCTTTTGAGGTTTTCAACCTAGCATACTTTTCTTATTTTGAGTCATACATAATTTATACTTTTACGATCCAAGTGTGGATATAGAGTTTATACTCGTACCTTATGGAGTGCCATCTTCCTTCAAGGATAGTACTTCTTTAAGAACTTGGAATTGGTAGGACTAATTTTGATGTTGTCTACGTCTATAAGCTTGTAAGCTCCATTAAAATATGCCATTTCTATGACATATGGTCCATCTCACTTTGAGCTAAATTTGCCCCAGACTTACGAGAAGTAATATTGGGCCTTCTTACTACAAGGATTTAATCTCCAAATTGGAAGAAACTCAACTTCACCTCTTTTGTTAAAACAATGATATATGGGCTTGATAACATTCAAGATTTTGTTGAGCCTCCAACCTTTTTTCATCAAGAGCTTCTAACTTCGTAAGACACAACTTAGCCTTTTCTTTATCAGTGAGACCTTCTTGAATAGTCAGTCTTAAAGAAGGTATTTAACACTCATGTGGTAGGACTGCTTTAACTCCAAAAGCAAGTGTGTATGGTATTTCTTGTGTCAGTGTGTAGTAAGTCATTATATATGCACATAAAGCTTCTTCCATTTGCTCATGCTAGTCTCGTTTGGACTTGGAGATTACTTTTTTAGACTTATTGTATAAAGTCTAATTGGATGCTTTAACCAGTCCATTGATGGTAGCATGGTACGTAGAAGATTTATGGTTCTTGAAACCAGATCACAAATCTTGTTCATCAACTTGTTATCAGTGGCTTTCCGTTGCCAGTTATTATGTACTGAGGAATTCCAAAGAGGTCAATGATATTCACTTAGATGAATTTCACAACATTCTCCTTCTTTACTTCTTTGAGAGAAACAACTTCGGCCTATTTAGAGAAGTAATTTGTCACAGCCAAGATGTATAAGTTTCCACTAGATGATTTTGGCAGTGGTCCAACAACATCCAATACCTAACCGTTGAATGGCCTAGATGCTATTGTAATGCCTCGAGTTTTTGGTCTTTGAAAATTTTTGAAATTTTATCCTCACTATCTTGACTACGACTCACCCTACAAGTTGTAGGGTATCTTAATAGGTCAGGTGACCCTAGTCGTAAGGTATCCTATGAATGATGTTTCACTTACTGTCCTGGTTACAACTTGGGGACATGACTCATAAAGACCCATGACGAGTCATTGGGATCGAATCATAACCAAATTAGAAATTAAGTGAAAAATTTCTACTCTAAGTACAAGTGGCTCACTATGAGGTGTAAGGACTTATTATGAGTCATTGGGTGCAAATCAATGGATGTCCAGTATTTACCCAATTGGATACTGTGTTGGTCACGACTGGACCCTACGAGTCATAGGGTCCTATGACAAGTGGTACCAGTTGAGTCATAGGGTCAACAGTGTGTGGGGTCCTAGAAACTGTCTTGGCTACGACTCAAGGTGAAGAATCATAATGAGATTATATGAGTCGTATAATTACTCGTAATCAATGATAATAATTTTCAATCTTTTCATTAATGGCGCTTTGGATAATCCCCCTCTACCCCAATTGTAACCTATTACGTAAAACCATATTGGGGACCCCATTAGCATGGTTAACTCACTTAAAACAAATCCCAAAGCTCTCTCTAATTCTCTCAAGCTACTATACTTAGGGTTTCAAGGAAGTAGGCATCCAAGGGCTCAAGGGTTGGATTCTTATCGTAAAACTTGGTATTTTAGACATGTTACTCTTCCATCATTGTTATTTTTTTAAAAGCATGCGTGTTAAAGTATTGTTCATGAAGTATTGATGTTAGTTGGAAATCATTGGTTGAGGGTTTTGAATGCTTGTTATTGAAGAATGTTTTACCATGGTTTACATATGATTTTTCATGCTTTAATTATGGTATTGAACTTGTAGGTGTATGGGTATGGTGAATGAACTAGGGATTGTGATTTTTTCCCAAACTTGTGACTTTTGACCCCATATTGTGAAATTGGTTTTTTAACTATGAGAAATAACCAAGGGGATTGTAAATTTCCCCTAAGTAATGTAATTGTTTTCGCATGTCATTGTTACCTTGCAAGTATAGTTAGTATGACGATACCAACAATGTATGACTTAATATGAAATATGGTTCAATGAATAGGATTGTGTTATAAATATTTTAATTGGCCTTTAATAAGGGTTGTGTAGATTAATAGTGAAAGTGGAGGTTCGAGACCAATACTAGAAACCGCGGTTGCTGATGTGGGGTTTATATTATCAGGCGGTTCGAGCCCCCCATATTAATATCATTTGATTAGGAGGTTCGAATCCCCCACATCTTATTACATGATTTGGCGCTCGTGTCACCTTGATATATATGGAGGTTTGAGTCCCCCAAAGTGCATATGTATATATTCTATGGTTCATGCGTCCACACACACTGGGCCCTACCACCTGGGGAAGAGCTGGGTCCATAAAGCCCTTGGGTGCCTTGTGTGTTATGACGGTTGAGCTACACAATCTAGGCTAAAGTTTTAAAGTGCATATTAAGTATTGTTCCTTATCTAGGCATATGATATATATATATATATATATATGTATATGTATATGTATATGCAGTTGATTATGTGCATTGGTTTTGAATGATTTTAAACTATTGACCACGTCATTATGTTATCCTTATCCCTCAGTTTCATATTAGCACTCCAGCCACTAGCCATCTTCGAATGTTGTATCATCACGCAATTGTGAGACCCCGCAAAATCCTAACCTCATCGATTCAGTCCTGTAAAAGCTAGTAAGAGGTCCTAGACTTAGAAAAATTCAGCTAAGTGTTCATGCTTAGAGTTATTTTAGCCTTCATAAGTTGGAGATCCTTTTTCATGACCCTAATGACCTTTAAATATTGATTTTTAGGTTAATTCATGATCAGGAATGTCAGTAGGTGTTCTCGGATAAGTTTTGGATTTTTTGGACTTTATTTGAGGCACGTTTGGAAGTCCAAACCAGTGGATCGATGTGTTCTCGATGCACCACATCTACTATCATGTCGATGAGTATTTTTTCCTAGCTCCCAGTGCAAATTACAGTGAGCCAATACAGACTCGATGCGGTATGTCGGCCATAGCATCAACCTCATCGACGCGATGCGTTGGTCTACGTGTTGCTGGACACATTTTTCAATAATTAAAATAGCACCCAGAGGGGTATTTGGGACATTTCCTCATTTCAAATTAGCCCCTAAAACATGAAATTTAGCCCTCACAAAGCAAATTATACCCTTTTCTTTCAAAATCATTCATGAACGAACCTTAGGGCTATCAACCCAAGATTCAAATCCCAAGGATTGCACCACTAATCTTCAAGAATTCAGGCATTGAGGTATGTCAAGTGTTCATCCAAGGGTTTCTTTCCACCCATGGAGTTCAAGAAACCTTTTTACTACAAGTTCACGAGTTTGGTGAATTTCTTGGTTGGATTTGAATGTGATCATGATTTCCATGTTAATGGAGTTCTTTATCCATGATTAGTAGTAAGATTTGTATGAAATTGTTTATTATAAGTGTTTTCATCATGAGAATTCATGTTAAAAGCTTTGAATTATGAATTTGGTATTTGAAATTGTAATGCCCCCATGTTGTTTAGTATTGTGTCCATATACTATGCCCTTTGAGTGTTTGGTGGATTGTTCATATGAGTTGAATAGTTAAGTCCCATCATATTAGCATGTATACAAGTATTTGTCAAAATGCTTCAATGAATGAATGGTGATCAAGTAATTAGTTATCATGTGTCAAGATTGTGCCATGTCTTATAGTCTATGCTATCACGTTCTGGGTGTATTTAATACAAAAAAATCTAGCTTTTTACCATGAGATATAGTAGCTACAGAATAGACTTAGTAGTATCATGATTGTAGTTTAGTAATAAGTTCAGAACCCAGTAGAGTTCAGTTAGTTAACAAAATTCAGTAATATTCCATCAGTTAGCGGAATCCAGAGAACTCAGTTCAGTTCAATTAGATTAGTCCATCCTAGCACAGTTTAGAATTTAGTCAAGTGTCTATTCAGTTGGGAGTAGGATTCAGCACTAAGTGAACCCAAGGATGGGGACTAACCTGTCAGCAGAGGGTGTGATCCTTAGAAGCGGTCCTTGTGTTCTAGAACAATGTAACCAGCGTAGGTTGAGACATCAACCTACCAGTTAAGAGTTGATGAGGTGTCCTACCTTCCAGTTGAGGGTACTACTGTTCTCATTCAGAGCACCTACCAGATAAGGGTGAGTCAGATTGTCTTTTTCCCATGGCACGGTAGTGACACCCTTCTAACCAGGGTTATAGGTTAGAACCCAATCCATTCAAAAAAGGGAATATCGATTAGATGATTACCTCCCACCGTCTCAGTTTCTGTCTACAAAATAGAACTCAGTCCAGTTCTATAGAAATCAGGACTATCAAACATAGTCACTTAGTTTAGTTTGAAATTCAGAATAGTTCATAGAATCAGGACTTTCAGATACAGTCACCTAGTTAACAGTAATATAGTACTGGTAAACTCAGATATCAGTAAACCAATGATTCTGAATGTAGTATCCAGTGTTACCTTGACCTCAGTTATAATTTACGTATTTTATGCATGCACTCTCATTCAGTTATACTTATGTTATTCAGTCAGTATTATTCATGCATGTGAATCCATGCATCTCAGCCTACCTCACTTAGTATACCAGTACATTCAAAGTACTAACATATACATTTCTTTTACGCTATGATGTCTTATATCATAGGTTCAAATGCACGCGCTCCTAATCATACTTAGAAACCCGATCCATCAGCAGTAGACTAGTGATGAGTCCTCATTATTTAAGGACAAATTTATTATTCAAGTATTTTAGTACTCAGTCAGTAGTGAGGGTTAGTTGAGGACTTGTCCCATCAACTTTTTGTTCAGACAATAGAGGCTTTTCAGACATAGAGTATTTATAAACGTATATTAGTTTTGGTATTGATGTACCATACTTAGTATTTATTTACATATTTGAACCTTATGGCAAGTTTTCACCTAATTTTTGCATAATTACAGATTGTTATTCAGTTAATGCAGCAGGTACTAGTCATGGGTTAGCTTGTGGTCCTTCAGGATTATGAGCACCGTGTAGCACCCATGGTATAGACTCGGGGTGTTATAAACTTGGTATCATAGCCTAAGGTTCAACAGAGTCCTAGAAAGTTTGAAAGTCCTATCTAGTAGAGTCGTGTGCATGGGTGTGTAGCATGCCACACTTATGGACAGGAGGCTATTAGATGTTTTAGGAAAAGTTTATCATCTTTTAGTAATCATGTCATGTGGGTGAGCACAAGCTCAAGTTAAACTCTCTGTATAATCCAAGTTTGTCTTCCGTTTATAGAATATACCTCCAAAGAGGACTAAGGAAAGAGGAACAGGAGACCAGCCAACACCTCAGCCCATCCATCCAGATCCTTTGGACGAACATGTCTCCCATGCTGAATTCAGAGAAGCTTTCACCACCCTAGCTCCTTCTATGGAATCCCAAAATGAATACCCAGCTACCGTTCTATCCAACCCAGTGGCCAATACTGCTGCAACCAAGATTCAAGACTTCATCCAAATGAACCCTTCATCTTTTTCTGGGTCTAAACCAGATGAGGAACCTCAAGAATTTCTTGATTAGGTGCAGAAAGTTATAGATATTATGGAGGTGAATGCTATTGAGAGTGCTAAATTTTCCATAGATTAGTTACAGGATGTGGCTCACTCATGGTTTAAACTATGGAAAGTAGAAAGGGCCACAAATGCAGGGCCCATAGAGTGGGAGGAGTTTGCCACTGCTTTTCTGGATAGGTTCTTCCCATTAGAGTTGAGGGAAGCGAAGGTTTTAGAATTTATTAATCTGACGCAGGGCAACATAAAAGTGAAAGAGTATTATCTCAAGTTTACTTAATTAGCTAGATACACTTCTCATCTGGTGGTAGATAGCAGGTCTAGGATGAGTAAGTTTGTGTCTGGGGTTTTTAGCAGTGTGGTCAAGGAGTGTAGAACAACAATGTTGATTAAGGAGAAGGACATATCCAGGCTCATGGTCTATGCTCAGTAGATAGAGGAGGCTAAGAATAGGGAGAAGGAGAGATAGAATAAGAGAGCGAGAATAGGCAGTTTCAACTGTGCTCAGCCTAGGTTAGAGGGTGGGAATCATTCTCAGTTCCTCCCAAAATCCTCAGTTCCAGCTCTATCCTCAGCCAATGCTCTAGTTCTAAAATTTAGAGATGACAACAGAGATAGGGCGCCAAGCCCTAAGCCTCAGGGTAGTGTCAGTAGCGCCCAAACCAACCTCCTTTGCCAGAAATATGGCAAAAACCACCAGGGTATCTGTAGGGCTGGCAGTGATGTGTGTTTCAAATATGGAAAGATAGATCACAAATTTAGAGATTATCCTATTCAGGTTTCCAGGGTCAGCATGACCGTTCTTCAGCTCATTCTGGTCACTCGAATCAGTAGAGTACCGCTTTTAGTGCTACCAGTGGGTAACGCCCAAATAGGCCCTATGCCCTTCAGTCATTAAAGGATCAAGAAAGTTCTACTAATGTGGTCACTGATACATTACAAGTTTATAATTTACATATTTATGTTTTGCTAGATCTAGGAGCTTCTTTTTCCTTTGTAACTCTATATATAGCTGTCGACTTCAGAGTTAGTCCTAAAATCCTAGTAGAGCCTTTCTCAGTCTACCCCAGTGGGTAAATCAATCATAGCCCTGTAGGTATACAGTAACTATCTAGCTATGGTATCTCAGAGAGTCATTTTAGTAGACTTAATAGAATTAGAAATGATAGATTTTGATGTCATTCTTGACATGGATTGGTTTCATTCATGTTATGCCTCAGTTGACTATAAAAAAATTATCCAGTTCAGTTTCTGAATGAGCCTGTCCTAGTGTGGAGGGGTAGTACTTCAGCACTTAGAGTTCATCTTGTTTCCTACCTTAGGGAAAGGAAAATGATATTTATGGGAAGTGTCTACCATTTCATTTGAGTCTAAGACTCTAGTTTAGTAACCCCTAATCTTGAATTAGTGTCAGTAGCATGTGAATTCCCAGACGTATTTCTCGAATATCTTCCCAGAAATTCTCCCAAAAGGGAAGTTAACTTCGGAATAGACCTTCTTATAGATACTCAGCTTATCTCTATCCTGACATACAAAATGGCTCTAGCAAAACTTAAAGAATTAAAAGAACAGTTGAAAGATCTCCTAGACAAGGGATTCATCAGACCCAGTGTGTCTCCATGGGGTGCACCAGTGCTACTCGTGTATAAGAAAGATGGTTCTCTCAGAATTTGTATAGACTACCATCAGCTAATTAAAGTCACAATCAAGAATAAGTATCCACTTTCCAGAATCAATGTCTTGTTTGACCAACTTTAGGGTGCTAGTTACTTTTTTAAGATAGACCTCAGATCAGTCTACCATCAGCTCAGAGTCAGAGAATGTGATTCCAAAAATAGATTTCAGAACTTGGTGTTGACACCTAATTTTGCCCTCCACAACTAAGTTTAATCTCGAGTTTCTGTGATTTTTAGATAAAATCACATCAATTATTTTTTCTAAATAAATGCATTTTAAAATAGGTACTCGGGCTAAATTTTTCATTTAAGTGATAATTATATATTTTTTCATATTTGCATATACGAGATTGTATAAATGATGTCATTTAAATGAACATTTTCATCAAAATTGGACGTTAAATTAAGGATTATTTGAAAAATAAATTTAAATAATTAAATCTTGATTTAAATATAATTTATTATCTCAAATAATCTATTTGGAGAATTACTTGTTTGGTTTTATTAAATCAAGAAACTCGGGATTAAAAGAAGTATTAATTCGTATTTAATTTCAATTTAATTTAATCAATCTATTAAATTTAATCATAAATTGAAATTAAAATTGGCCTTAATTGTAATACATTTGGCCAATTAGCCTTTAATTTGATCAAAATTTAATTAGAATGGGTTAAATGTTAACTGAAACTATTTTTCTAAACTATCCATCCCAATTTAAACCCAATTTTTCCAAACACCTGGGCCCATTTTATATTTTCTTCAGAAAGCAGCCCATTTCTACCTTTTCAATTAAACAGGCCCAACACTAATAATTTTGGGCCCCAAGCAACAACCAACTCCAGTGGCCCATTCCCCTTCACTTTTTCCAATCAGCAATATCAACCCAGTCCAAAGCCACATACCCGGCCCAAACTCTCTCATCTCTTCCCCATAACCTAAGAAACAATAGCCAAACAACTACAACACTAGTTTCAACCCATTTCTCCGCGACCCATTTCTGTCCAACCCATTTTCAATAATACGCACAACACCAACATCAGTAATCCTTCTTCTCTCCCCAAGTAAAGCAATAACAATGTCAAACCTGATATCCCTCTTCAACCTGAAATTGTGATGAACATCTTCAACCCAAATTCGAGAAAATTAGCTTCAACCCAACCCTATCCTTCGTTACGCATCTCACGCATCACTAAGAGAAAGAAAGAATCATAAATCTTCTTGAAATAGTGCAGGTGTCTCCTCCAACATTCAACTCTGTGAATTTCGGGATGTGGGGTACGAATTACGTATATATTTGGCGATTTTTCATTGTATCTGGGGGAGAATTCATTCTTTGCCAATTCTATTGGTCCACCATTTCCAAATTGGTAAAGCTACTGATGAAACGCCAAACTGAAAAAGGGATTTCGAATTTGAAATCCCAGAAGACCCTTTCTTCCACCTTCTATATATAGGAGGGCTTTGGTTTATTGAAAAAGAGGGGGAAGTTTGGAGGTTTGAAGAAGGAGAGTATAGAAAAATTGGGGGCTTTTTCTTTTCTTTTGGATGGGAAATTTTTGGGGTCAAAAATTAAGGTTTCAAAAAGAGGGAAATCTTCTGAGGGAGGTTCTAATTCAAAAACAGAGAAGGGAAATTTTTTTTTCTATTTTCTAAATGTAGGTTGAAAATATTTAGTTGAAAATCTGGGGGGTTTCAAAATCTTTAAGAGGAAAAAGCAAAAAGACGCGCTATTAGTGGTCGACGTCACGAGATTTCGGTAGCGACAATTTTGCTGATAGATCATCATCCCATTTAGCTACTCCCTGAAAGGTAATATCCTATTCCTTTAAGCTTAAGATTGCTTCTATTTCATCTCTTTATTCTATAGACTTAAGAAATTTAAGACTATCATGTATGCTGTGCTGTCTGTTGTAGAGGTCTTGTAAGATCGTGGGATACGTTGGATGAAGGAATGTTTTGTCATGTGATTACGTTTGATGCTAAACTCCATGTCCATTCATTAAAATTTAGTTTTCAGTCTCATTTATGCATCTCAATTTTGTAATCGGTTACTTGATTTTGCCATCGCTAATTATCTTCCAATTTGTTGCTTTGTATTGTATATTGCTTCTAAGTTTGATGTACTGAATTTAATAGAGATTCCTATTTCAAATTTTTCACTTCACTGGCTTGTTGAATATTGGTTTTGTTTGAGTTATTGCCCTTATATTAAGTTGGAAATATCGCTAGCAAGACCATTTTTGCGAGTTTCTTTGGCAACGCAAATGTCAAAAAGAATGAACAAAATGTGTCTAATAGTGAAAGGTTGCCAGGAGATCCTAGAATCTCCTCGATGACCATTTCATTTGAGCCTGTCGAAATAGGGAGGAGAACAAAAAGATATTGTATCTCATTGACTCCTTTCTTTAGTTCACTGATTGTGTTTCCCTTTTTAGTAAATTTTCGAAGGTTGATTTATTACTTTGGCTTCATTTCAAGCCAATAGTCTTCTTAGTTTGAAGTTTGAAGTCCATGAAAGAATAAAATGGTTTTGTTGAAGAATTTTAAACATTAGAATAGGTTTGGTCATGTCAACGTCCAAAATCATTTCTATGTGTATATTCTCCCACGAGGATGGTTCGTAGATTCCTTTTAGTTATTAATTTCAATGTCTAAAACTCTCAAAGTTTTGCAAGACCTTGATTAGTCGAATGCCTGCAATTAGACTTTTAAGCTTGTTATTGTGAATATTTTTTAGTTTGTTTTGTTACTTTTGCAACCTTCTGCAGTTTGAGATTTTTTTTAGGATTAAAAGTGGGAATTTTAGAAGCTTGTTTTGTTCTTGAGTTTTCTACGGTCAATAGTGGTTTGCATGATTTAACTAAAAATCGTAAGGTTTTTCTGATTCATGATATTGAAAGTGATTTGTAAGTTTTTTTATGAGGTCATGACGCTGATCCTAAGAATCCCCAATATCTTGCGGTTTACGTCCTTGCATTACTTGACAAGAAGATAAAAGGATTGATTCAAGATATTTAATTTGATGAAATAGTTTAGAATCATTTCGTGACTACTTACCTACCATTTATTTGGTTTAGATAGTCTTATTTGAATTAGTACGTTGTTTTGTTATGTATCTTTACCTTTACCTTTTGATTCATCTATCTTGTTTAGATCATCGCATTGGCAGTCTTATAAGTTGATAAGTTTGTAGGAACCCTTTCATGGGTATTGATTAGTTACCATGACTACTTTTTTTCTGACTTCGATTCGAATCGGCTTTATTATTGTTTCAGGTTCTGCTCTATTTTAGTAAAATACACCCATAAGTTTCATTGATTTGAATTGTATACCAGTCGGTAGAACACTGGTGGTTCTTGGTATATTGTTTTTTTTGGGAATTGAGCTGGATTTGTTCTATATTGAACTCTGTTGTATTGAATTCTATGGTCTGAAGTCAATTTAGTGTCTTCTTTGTCATTTGTAAATTGATGTTTTATCGATGCCATCGTTTAAAAGAATATGGTATGCTCAAAATTTGAAACTTTGAAATTTTTTTCTTTTCCAAATGCTATCTTAAATAAGATAATGAATCCTAAGATTCTTTCATGTTATTTTGGACTGTCTGGGGTATCAGCTTTCTAAACTATCATTTGCAGTTTGATTATAACGTGTAATTAGTCACTGTTAGTCATAACGTGCAATTAATCCTTTTCCCCTTTATTTTGATGCATGTGAACTTTTTGCGGCTGAGTTTGTCATGAACTCTTGATTACATTTACCTCGTCGAATCAACTCTTTGAGAACATTCAAATCTTGATCTCATGGTATACGAAAGCAAGGAGTCATAAGGAGATAGTGAAGGTGAGTTAAAGCCCTATCTTTAAAGAGGCAAAGAAACTCAAAAATCTCATTGATTAGTTTATTTGTCTACTTATCAATTTTATTTATTTATTGACTCATTTATTTATTTATTTATTTATTTATTTATTCATTCGGGCCACGAAGGCAAAGTTGTATTTAATACAGGTGAAGTGAAATTCGAGCCGAAAAGGGGCTTGAAAACATAGAATTAGGAAAGGTTATGGGTTGAAAACCCAACTATTTTAGGACAGGGTCGATGATTTGGGCTTAAATCCTAAATCATTACTTCTCTCCTTTTCCCTTTCCCTTTTCCTGTTGTTTATCGGTTTACGTACTCCTTTGCGAACCAAGTTAAGTCCCTAACTAAAGTTGCTAAAAAACTAATTTTGCAAAAACTTTTTTTCTAATCAACTACTTTTAAACATATTAATCTTTTCGAAGTTAATGAAAACACGATTTTCAAACAGTCTGGATAACCACAAGTTGGCGGACGTTTTAGGTGCCTTACACCTTCCTAAAACGTTAATATGAACTGCTTACTCAGAATCTCTTAACTTAAATAATTTTTCTGTTTTAGATCTTTTAAAGTGTTTTATAAAGGTTTCTTAAATCCTTTTCAAAATTAAGTGGCGACTCTTTGAAAAGTCAAAATTTCTGCAAAACAGAAATGGCGACTCTACTAGGGATCTCTAACTAGGTTCTAACCAAATATTTGATTTCGTGTTTTGATTAATTGTTTATGTTTTTATATGTTTCCATTCTGTAAAGTTTAAATATCGTATCTCATGGAATATTTCTGTATTATTTAAATTGTTTTGGGGTTTCGTGGATGTCCCGGCCCCTATTGTTCAATTCCAATAGTGTGTTGGAAATACAAACGACTTATTAGCACATGAGTCGTCTGATGGCTATTCGTATTTTAAAACTTAAGTTGTCCGCTTGAGAACCAGTGTTCAAACCCACTCGAGACACCTAGGATAGAATGAAACCAAAACCCTATTTTAGGCATGAGCCTAGGACGACCCAATACTTGAGGGGGGTATTGGGCCTATTAGAAAAATTTTCTGCGTCTATTGACCTCGAGTCAATTAAAGATGAATCATATTTATGTGTTGAAGAAATATATGTTTGTTAAAGCCAATTCATTATCCTTTGGGGGTCAGGAGAAGACTTGCTTTACTCATTTTTGTATAAGGATGCCTCAATCGTACACCGATTGAAGGAATTGAAACAAGCCAAGCAAGAAATTGATCAGTTTTGACAGTTGCATGGCATCTATGGAACATTGATACAACAATCGCTTGATCATTAACGGATGTTGCCAGTAATGAGGAGTGGACAAAGCTAAGAGCGTGAAGGCCAATATAAGAAGCATTCAGTAATTAGTATCCCCTGCGTGGGACATTATTCTCTTTACCTAAGGATTGTACCCCTTTTGTGCAACTTTTGTAGACATTTATGTCATTTATGTATACCTATAAAGGTTTTTGGGGATAATGGATTGGCTTTCAAAAAGACATATATTTTCTTCAAAATTCGTTAGGCCTAAACCCTTGACTCAAATGGGTCACCTAATTAGGATGAACGTTTATTACAATATGCTTGTGTAATATACCTGTTTATGTGCTTATACGTGTTGTGTTGATTTGAATCAAAGGAGAAATAATCCAATCCCATTTTCCATAGTACATCTCTAGGCAGAAATATACCCAACTATACAAAAGTCCAACCAAAAGTACTCCAAGTCTCCTAAGTTTCTCAGAAAAGTCCGTAGTCATTCTTAAAACATCGAAAATGATCGCTACCATTTTAGGAAAGTTGACTTTAGAATCAGAAAATGCCATTATAGTTTCAAACTACGTAGGGCCTGATTTCTCCCCTCGTGAGATACGCAGGCAGCCTTTCAGCCCAACCCATATCTCCAAAAGCTCTATTTTCCTAAGAAGAAGAGTTGAACCTTTCCGACAAATTTCACTTATCCATATCATTGAGCAAAATCCTGTTCATTGAAATCCTCGTGTCATTATTACTTCATGGATCAATTCGCATGAGATGAGAAACAACTCTATGTGTTTACTTTCTACCTTATCATCTTGCTTTACTTATTACTAATGGAATCTAACACGTCAGCATTTGAGTTGTTTATAGAAACTACTTTGTGTTGGCACAAGATGACCCTACTTCACCAGATCAAAATGAATAAGAGATCCCCTTCTTGAGTATAGTTTTGATACAGGAAAAGAAAAATGACTAGTAGTAAAAATGGACTCTACCTATCATTTTTCAAACCTGTAAGCGATAGTCTCGAGGATGGAATAAGGGAAAATATGAGGGAAGAATTTTCCAAGACAATCGGGATCATGGAAGATTAATTGGAGGAAACATTATTGAATTGGACCTCCATTCCACTCATGACTCATCGCCCGTCGTATAACAGTAGCTTAAAAACCTGCCATTGTCATGTCATATCAAGAAGCAAAATAATGGTAGCCCTAGAATCATCAACAGAAGAGTCAAAGAGTTTGAGAATCAAAGAAGCCTAATCTAGAGGAAACCGAGGTGGTTAACTAGGAAGGATATGACTCCATTGGACATTTGATCCTTTGTTCTATCAAGAAAAACGTAATACAAACGTCATGTCAATCATAGAGTTACTTATTTATATCCTAGTAAGATGGATAATAGTATTCAGGGCCATTTAACCCTGAAAATTCTTTTTAAGTACAAACTATGTTTGACCTGAATTCCCAAGAACGGGATATGTAGGCGGCCTATGTCGGCTTTGGTCAACCCCTTAGGAAAGCCTATTCCTTCCCTTTATGTACGAACTACATTTGACCTTAATACCCAAAAAGGGATACGTAGGCGGCCTATGTCGGCTTCGGTCAACCCCTTAGAAAAATTTATCCTTTCCCTTTATGTATGAACTACGCGATGACCTGAATTCCTAAGAAAGGGATACGTAGGTTCCCCAACGGCTTGGTCATATAACCCCAGGAAATAGAAACTGGGGCAGAATTTTTGAAAAGAAATCTCAAAAATTCATAAGAGAAGATCAACATCCAACAAAGAGAATGAAGATCAGCAAAGACATCAGATCCACTCAAGATGATATCATGTCAGACTACTTTAAGCTGGGGCAGAAATTTTGAGGGAGGCCTCCAAATTTCAATCAAATACTGGAATATATTTTAAATTCCCCAGCACTAGAGGTAGAAGTTGAGATTTGAGAATCACCACCTGTGATAAAGTCTAGGAAGACTGAATCCCCATCTTTGATAAAACTTCTGGTAGAGAGCCTCAACAATGCTGAATTCCTAGCAATCCTTCGTCAAATATCAGATATCGTTAGAATTAAGAGAAAGATGGTCATTGAGCTAATACATGACATAACTGGTAGAGATTTTCTAAAGTTTTACAGAAGCTTTCAAAATTATGTTCTAAAAATTAAGACTATTTTCAAAAAATCTTTCAACTCATTTAGTACTTGCCTAGACATCACTTGGGATGGAGTGTCAGGATGGAAGTCCCGATATGGTGTAATGCCCAAGAGATGGCAAGCTACAAATCAAGGATAGAAGAAGGTCAACGTAGAGTAATTTCATTCAAACTAATCATTTTTCTGTGGATGCAGGGATCAATACACAAAAGTGAGGGTCTCTTTCAAAAATCCCCAAGCAAATGGGAGCCACAAAAAAGCATTAATGCCCAAGAACAGTAATTTAGGGTAGCCCTAAAAGTAGGTTTAATACCTATTTATTGAGGACCTTTTGATTTGTCCATATCATTACTTGAGATCATGGGCGACAAAAAAAAGCGCCTTATCATTCTCACAAACATTATATTTAGAAGTTTCCTAAAAATAGTCGCTAGTAAAAATGATTTTGTGTCTACTAATCGTCTACCTTGAGTACAAGTACATGTAGAAAGCGAGACGCTGACAAATGAAGTCAGGTAAAATTATTTTAAAATTTGCCAAGAGGGCCATTGCATATCATTGCCGCAAGGGCCATTACATATTATTGCCGAAAGGGCCATTGCATATCATTTCCGCAACGGCCATTGCATATCATTGCCGAAAGGGCCATCGCATACCATTGCCACAAAGACCATTATATATCATTGCCGCAAGGAACATTGCATATCATTTTTGCAAGGGCCATTACATATCATTGCCGAAAGGGCCATTGTATATCATTGCCTCAAGGGCCATTGCATATCATTGCCGCAAGGGCCATTACATATCATTGCTGCAAGGGCCATTGCATATCATTGCTGAAAGGACCATTGCATATCATTGCCGCAAGGGCCATCGTATATCATTCCCGTAAGGGCCATCACATATCATTGCCACAAGGGCCTTTACATATCATTTCCAAAAGGGCCATCTCATACCATCGCCCAAGAAGGCTATTCATATATTTGTTGACATGTGAGACACAATGCTGACGTTGAGGTATCATCAACATTTAATATATCTGTTGACATGCAAGACACAATGCTGGCATCGAGGATATCATCAGTATTTATTATTTGTTGACACGCAAGATGTAATGCTGGAGTTGAGGATATCATTAGCATTTAATATATCTGTTGACACATAAGACACAACACTGGCATTGAGGATATCATCAATATTCAATATATCTATTGACACACGAGACACAACATTGGCGTCGTGGATATCATCAGTATTTATTATCTATTGACATGTGAGACATAATTCTGGCGTCGATGATATCATCAACATCTGAATGCATCAAGAGTACACGATTTGAAGGGACACCTCTAAGTCGGTATCTAAAGGCAAGTGACATATAAGATTTCCTAGAAATTGAAAATTTGTGGGTCATCTATGAGTTGTATTATTTGAAATAGGATAGTATGCAAGATTGCTTATGAATTAGTAGCTCATAGGATATCCAAAAGCTGCAACAACATCCTAACCGGATAGTGTGCAAGGTAACCCAAAAATCGATAGTTCAAAGGTTATCCATAAGTCGCAGCTAAATCCTTATCGGAGAATATGCAAGGTTATCACATTGATAATGTCCAAGGGTTCTCTATAAGCCGCATCATATCCAAGAACAATTATGTGCAGGATTACCCAAAGACTATTAATTTGAAACATATCTGTAAGTCATATTATATCCAAAGTCGGATGATGTGCAGGAGTATCAGAGAGCTAACGATTAGTAGAATATTTGTAAGTCATCTCTTATCCAAGGTCAAATAATGTGCAGAATTACCTAAAAGCTAAAAATTCAAAGGATATCTGCAAGTCGCCTCGTATCCAACATCAAATAATGCACAAGATTATCCGAAGATTGACAATTTAAGGAAAATTTATAAATCGATCATCGACTATAATCGGAAAGATTATCATTCCACATACAAAAAGTGATATAGGTAACCAAAAGGGTTGCCACTCCAGCACAAGATTACACCGTTGTAGGGACCGTTCTGCATAAAGTATCGCCAGTGTCCAAAAGGGCCATCCACTTTGAAGACATATTCAACCGATAAATGTCATAATTATACAACAAACAAAAGGGTTGTTGTGTTTGTTATTGCCAGTTATTTCATTCCAAATAGGTACATGAAGAGATGATTCTGCTTTTCAGGCCACAACTCACATGAAGATATGGTAAAAGACTACATACCTCTTTCATGAATTATGTTGAGCACTAACACTTTTTGCTTGAAGCATTTTCGAGAGCATCCGAGGGGATGAAAATCTCAAATCAAAACCACAGGCACAAACGACTTCAAATAGGACGCAGCACAATATGGAACTCTTTCTCAGCAGCAAAATGGGACATAGTCTGGAGAGGGATGTCAAACTCTCTAGACGCGAGCTAAATATGATCACCACCACCATCTAACCACACCTTTATTAGAAGGCATGTGGATAATTTTAGATGTTCTAGTCTCAGCTTTACCTCTGGGATATTTTCTTAACTCATACCGAGGGGAACTTTCTCTTTCAAATTTTGGTGGCAACAAACTTAGAGTTTTGGAAATTATATTCAGGTAAGTTCTTGCCTATGGATGTGAAGGATCCCACATTCATGGATAAGAAGTTACAAGCCTCTTTTCTGCAACTCGATCAACTTGTCACTCATTTCGAGCCAAAGATAGTCTGAAATAAAAGACTATCTTTTCTATCGATTGAGTCAAACTACAAGTAGTCTGATTACCCAAAATCTTGGGGATATTTAGGCTGGGATCTACATAGAAAAATTGAATGCATTCTAACCTTTTCCCTTCAAATCCCTTTATTCCCCAACCTCTCGGTTTAACCAAAAAATCTAAAACCATGATAGTTGGTGAATTCTCTTGCAAATTATGCTTCAAATCAAGCTTTATGAACTACAAGTGGCCTGAATTCTCATGAAACCAGAGATATGTAGGAAACCTAATATCAAGGTTCGGCCATAACTCCATGAAACTCGTGTGGAAAACCAACCTCTCTTAGATATAAATTTGTGTCGGACAAAAATTTATGAGCGTCAACCTCCCTTTGCCCAGGATTACTTGCATCTATCCTACCCAAAGGGAGGGGGGAGTTGTTGACACCTAATTTTTTTTCCTCCATAACTACGTTTAATCTCAAGTTTTTTTAATTTTCAGATAAAATCACATCAATTATTTTTTCCAAATAAATGCATTTTAAAATAGGTACTCGGGCTAAATTTGTCATTTAAATGATAATTATGTAATCTTTCGTATTTGCATATACGAGATTGTATAAATGATGAAATTTAAATGAACATTTTCATCAATATTGGACTTTAAATTAAGGATTATTTGGAAAATAAATTTAAATAATTAAATCTTGATTTAAATATAATTTATTCTTACAAATAATCTATTTGGAGAATTACTTGTTTGGTTTTATTAAATCAAGAAACTCGGGATTAAAAGAAGTATTAATTCATATTTAATTTCAATTTAATTTAATCAATCTATTAAATTTGATCATAAATTGAAATTAAATTGGCCACAATCGCAATACATTTGGCCAATTAGCCTTTAATTTGATCAAAATTTAATTAGA
Organism: Capsicum annuum; assembly: GCF_002878395.1. Classification (NCBI taxonomy): domain Eukaryota; kingdom Viridiplantae; phylum Streptophyta; class Magnoliopsida; order Solanales; family Solanaceae; genus Capsicum; species Capsicum annuum. Next base: position 82,279,553 of record NC_061116.1, on the reverse strand, counting down.
ATGGGTTAAATGTTAATTGAAACTATTTTTCTAAACTATCCATCCCAATTTTAAACCCAATTTTGCCAAACAACTGGGCCCATTTCATATTTTCTTCAAACAACAGCCCATTTCTCCCTTTTCAATTAAACAGGCCCAACACTAACAATTTCAGGCCCAAGCAACAACCAACTCCAGTGGCCCATTCCCCTTCACTTTTACCAATCAGCAATATCAGCCCATTCCAAAGCCACATACCCGCCCTAAACCCTCTCATCTCTTTCCCTTAACCTAACAAACAATAGCCAAACAACTACAACACTAGTTTCAACCCATTTCTCCTTGACCCATTTTTGTATAACCCATTTTAAACAATACGCACAACACCAGCATAAGTAATCTCTCTTCTTTCCCCAAGCAAAGCAACAACAATGTCGAACCCAATATCCTTCTTCAACCCAAAATCTCGATAAACATTTTCGACCTAAAATCGAGAAAACCAGCTTTAGCCCGACCCTATCCTTCTTCATATATCTCATGCATCACTAAGAAAATTAAAGAATCCAAAATCTTCTAGAAATAGTCCAGGTGTCTCCCCCAACGTTCAACTCCTCGAATTTCGGAATAGGGGGTATGAATTAGGTACATATTTGGCAATTTTTCATTGCGTCTGGGGGAGAATTTGTTTTTTGCCTATTCTATTAGTACACCATTTCCAAATTGGTACAGATACTGATGAAACGCCAAGCTAGAAAAGAGATTTCGAATTTGAAATCCCAAAAGACCCTTTCTTCCACCTTTTATATATAGGAGGGCCTTGGTTTATTGAAAAAGGGGGGAAGTTTGGAGGGTTGAAGAAGGAGAGTATAGAAAAATTGGGGGATTTTTCTTTTCTGTTTTGGATGGGAAATTCTGGGGTCAAAAATTAAGGTTTTGAAAAGAGGGAAATCTTCTGAGGGAGGTTCTGATTCGAAAATAGAGAAAGGAAATTTTTTCTTTGTGGAGTTTCTAAATGTAGGTTGAAAATATTTATTTTAAAATTTGGGCGGGTTTCAAAATCTTTATGAGGAAAAAGCAAAAAGATGCTCTATTGGTGGTCGACATCGCGAGATTACGATAGCGATAATTTTGCTGATAGCTCGTTATCGAGTTTAGCTTCTCCCTGAAAGGTAACATCTTATTCCTTTAAGCTTAATATTTCTTCTATTTCATCTCTTTATTCTGTAGTATTAAGCAATTTAAGACTATCATGTATGCTGGGCTGTCTTTTGTAGAGGTCTTGTAAGACCGTGGGATACATTGGATAAAGGAATGTTTTTTCATATGATTATGTTTGATGCTAAACGCTAGGTCCAGTCGTTAAAATTTGGTTTTCAATCTCATTTACGCATCTCAATTTCATAATTGGTTACTTGATTTTATGAACGCTAATTATCTTCCAATTTGTTGCTTTGTATTGTATGTTGCTTCTAAGTTTGACGTACTGAGTTCAATAGAGATTCCTATTTCAAATTTTTCGCTTCACTGGCTTATTGAATATTGGTTTTGTTCGAGTTGTTGCCCTTTTATTTAGCTGTAATATCGCTAGCAAGACAGTTTTTACAAGTTCCTTAGGCAACAAAAATGTCAAAAATAATGACCAAAATGTGTCTAACAGTGAAAGGTTTCCAGGAGATCCTAGAATCTCCTCGACGACTATTTTATTTGAGCCTGTCTAAATAGGGAGGAGAACAAAAAGATATTGTATCTCATTGGCTCCTTTCTTTAGTTCACTGATTGTGTTTCCCTTTTTAGTAAATTTTTGAAGATTGATTCGGTTCTTTGGGTTCATTTCAAGCCAATAGTCTTCTTAGTTTGAAGTTTGAAGTCCATGAAAGAATAAAATAATTTTGTTGAAGAATTTTAAACATGAGAATGGGTTTGGTCGTGTCAATGTCCAAAATAATTTCTATGTGTATATTCTCCCCCAAGGATGGTTCATATATTTCTTTTAGTTATTAATTTCAAGTTCTAAAACTCTCAAAGGTTTGCAATACCATGATTAGTCGAATGCCAACAATTAGACTTTTAAGCTTGTTATTGCGAATATTTTTTAGTTTGTTTTGTTACTTTTGCAACCTTTAGTAGTTTGAGATTTTTTTAGGATTAAAAGTGGGAATTTTAGAAGCTTATTTTGTTCTTGATTTTTCTACGGTCAATAGTGGTTTGCGTGATTTAACTAAAAATCGTAAGGTCTTTCCGATTCGTGATATTGAAAAAGATTTGTAAGTTTTTTTTATGAGGTCATGACGCTAATCCTAAGGATCCCCAATATCTTGCGGTTTACGTCCTAGCATTACTTGACAAAAGACAAAAGGGTTGATTCAAGATATTTAATTTGATGAAATAGTTTAGAATTATTTCGTGACTACTTACCTACCATTTAATTGGTTTTCGACAGTCTTATTCAAATTAGTACGTTGTTTTGCTATGTATCTTTACCTTTACCTTTTGATTCATCTATCTTCTTTAGATCATCACATTGGCAGTCTTATAAGTTGATAAGTTTGTAGGAACCCATTCATGGGTATTGATTTGTTACTATGACTACTTTTTTTCTGACTTCGATTCAAATCGGCTTTATTATTGTTTCAGGTTCTGCTCTATTTTAGTAAAATACACCCGTAAATTTCGTTGATTTGAATCGTATACCATTCGATAGAACACTGGTGGTTCTTGGTATATTATTTTTTTTTGGGAATTGAGCTGGATTTGTTCTATATAGAACTCTGTTGTATTGAACCTTGTGGTCTGAAGTCAGTTTAGTGTCTTCTTTGTTATTTGCAAATTGTTGTTTTATCACTGCCATCGTTTAAAAGAATATGGTATGCTCAAACTTTGAAATTTTTTTCTTTTCCAATTGCTATCTTAAATAAGATAATGAATCCTAAGATTCTTTCATGTTATTTTAGACTGTCTTGGGTATCATCTTTCTAAACTATCATTTGCAGTTTGATTATAACGTGTAATTAGTCACAGTTGGTCATAACGTGCAATTAATCATTTTCCCCTTTATTTTGATGCATGTGAACTTGTTGTGGCTGAGTTCGTCATAAACTCTTGATTACATTTACCTCATCGAATCAACTCTAGAACATTCAAATCTCGATCTCATAGTATACGAATGCAAGGAATCGTAAGGAGAGAATGAAAGTGGGTTAAAGCCCCATCTTTAAAGCAGCAAAGAAATTGAAAGATCTCATTTATTAGTTTATTTATCTACTTGTCAATTTTATTTATTTATTTATTTATTTATATATTTATTCATTCGGGCCACGAAGGCAAAGTTGTATTTAATATAGGTGAAGTGAAATTCGAGCCGAAAAGGGGCTTGAAAACATAGAATTAGGATATGTTATGGGTTGAAAACCCAACTAGTTTAGGATAGGGTCGATGATTTGGGCTTAAAGCCTAAATCATTACTTCTCTCCTTTTCCCTTTCCCTTTTCCTGTTGTTTACCTGTTTACGTGCTCCTTTGCGAACCTAGTTAAGTCCCTAACTAAAGTCACTAAAAAACTGATTTTGCAAAAAACTTTTTTCTAATCAACTAATTTTCAAAAAATTAATCTTTTTGAAGTTAATGAAAAGACGATTTTCAAACAGTCCAAATAACCGAAAGTTAGCGGACGTTTTAGGTGCCTAACACCTTCCTAAAACATTAATAGGAACTGCTTACTTAGAATCTCTTAACTTAAATGATTTTTCTATTTTAGATCGTTTAAAGTGTTTTATAAAGGTTTCTTAAATCCTTTTCAAAATTAAGTGGCAACTCTTTCAAAAGTCAAAATTTCTGCAAAACAGAAATGGCGACTCTACTAGGGATCTCTAACTAGGTTCTAACCAAATATTTGATTTCGTGTTTTGATTAATTGTTTATGTTTTTATATGTTTTAATTCTGTAAAGTTTAACTATCGCATCTCATGGCATATTCCTGCATTATTTAAACTATTTTGGGGTTTCGTGGATGTCCTGGCCCCTATTGTTCAACCTTTAGCTGTCAATATCGCTAGCAAGACCACTTTTGTGAGTTCCTTTTGCAATGAAAATTTTAAAAAGAATGACCAAAATGTGTCTAACAGTGAAAAGTTGCCAGGAGATCCTAGAATCTCCTCAACGACCATTTCATTTGAGCCTATCGAAATAGGGAGCAGAATAAAAAGATATTGTATCTCATTGGCTCCTTCCTTTAGTTCACTGATTGTGTTTCCCTTTTTAGTAAATTTTTGAAGACTGATTCATTGATTTGGGTTCATTTCAAGCAATTAGTTTTCTTAGTTTGAAGTCCATGAAAGAATAAAATGGTTTTGTTGAAGAATTTTAAACATTAGAATAGGTTTGGTCATGTCAATGTCCAAAATCATTTCTATGTGTATATTCTCCCACGAGGATGGTTCTTAGATTTCTTTTAGTTATTAATTTCAATGTCTAAAACTCTCAAAGTTTTGCAAGACCTTGATTAGTCGAATGCCTGCAATTAGACTTTTAAGCTTGTTATTGCGAATATTTTTTTAGTTTGTTTTGTTACTTTTGCAACCTTCAGCAGTTTGAGATTTTTTTTTAGGATTAAAAGTGAGAATTTTAGAAGCTTGTTTTGTTCTTGAGTTGTCTATGGTCAATAGTAGTTTGCATGGTTTAACTAAAAATCGTAAGGTCTTTCTGATTCATGATATTGAAAGAGATTTGTAAGTTATTTTTATGAAATCATGACGCTGATCCTAAGGATCCCCAATATCTTGTAGTTTACGTCCTTGCATTACTATACAAGAAGAGAAAAGGATTGATTCAAGATATTTAATTTGATGAAATAGTTTAGAATCATTTCATGACTACTTACCTACCATTTATTTGGTTTTAGACAGTCTTATTCGAATTAATACGTTGTTTTGCTATGTATCTTTTCCTTTACCTTTTGCTTCATCTATCTTCTTTAGATCATCGCATTGGCAGTCTTGTAAGTTGATAAGTTTGTAGGAACCCTTTCATGACTATTGATTTGTTACCATGACTACTTTTTCCTTCTGATTTCAATTTAAATTGGCTCGATTATAGTTTCAGGTTCTGCTCTATTTTATTAAAATACACCCATAAATTTTGTTGATTTGAATCGTATACCATTTGGTAGAACACTGGTGGTTCTTTGTATATTGTTTTTTTTTTTTGGAAATTGAGCTGGATTTGTTCTGTATTGAACTCTGTTATATTGAACTCTGTGGTCTGAAGTCAGTTTAGTGTCTTCTTTGTCATTTGCAAATTGATATTTTATCGATGCCATCATTTAAAAGAATATGGTATACTCAAACTTTGAAACTTTGAAATTTGTTTCCTTTCCAAATGCTATCTTAAATAAGGTAATGAATCCTAAGATTCTTTCATGTTATTTTGGACTGTCTTGGGTTCATCTTTCTAAACTATCATTTGCAGTTTGATGATAACGTGTAATTAGTCACAGTTGGTCATAACGTGCAATTAATCCTTTTCCCCGTGAACTTATTGTGGATGAGTTCGTCATGAACTCTTGATTATATTTACCTCACTGAATCAACTCTTTGAGAACATTCAAATCTCGATCTCATCATATACGAATGCAAGGAGTCGTAAAGAGAGAGTGAAGGTGGGTTAAAGCCCCATATTTAAAGTGGAAAAGAAACTCAAAAGTCTAATTGATTAGTTTATTTGTCTACTTATCAATTTTATTTATTTATTTATTTATTTATTTATTCATTCGGGCAACGAAGTCAAAGTTGTATTTAATACAGGTGAAGTGAAATTCGAGCTGTAAAGGGGCTTGAAAACATAGAATTAGGATAGGTTATGGGTTGAAAACCCAACTATTTTAGGACAGGGTCGATGATATGGGCTTAAAGCCTAAATCATTACTTCTCTCCTTTTCCCTTTCCCTTTTCCTGTTGTTTACCTGTTTACGTGCTCCTTTGCGAACCTAGTTAAGTCCCTAACTAAAGTCGCTAAAAAACTAATTTTGCAAAAAACTTTTTTTTAATCAACTCATGTTCAACAAATTAATCTTTTTGAAGTTAATGAAAAGATGATTTTCAAACAGTCTGGATAACCGCAAGTTAGCGGACGTTTTAGGTGCCTAACACCTTTCTAAAACGTTAATAGGAATCGCTTACTCAGAATCTCTCAACTTAAATGATTTTTCTATTTTAGACCATTTAAAGTGTTTTATAAAGTTTTCTTAAATCCTTTTCAAAATTAAGTGGCGACTCTTTCAAAAGTCAAAATTTTCGCAAAACACTCGGTATGGTCACTTGTAATACCCCGCATGTTTCTAAGCTAGAAAGTGATTAAGTTTTTCTATGTATGAAACCTCCTATCCTGTGTGTGGCATTTTAGTGCATGACTTACAATGAGTATCCTAGCGATAATATAGCTTATGATACATTAAGCATGTTCATATGAGTCACTTAAGGTAATACAAGCTAAGAGTTTTTGAATCCATCAAGTTTTAGTGTTCGATTTAGTAAGGGTCATATTTGAACGAGTATAACTTGATGTTAATGTGGTATTTCTGCATATTTAGACCCACCAAATTATAGAGAATCGAATTAGCTTTCCAACGATATCAATTTCGCCTTAATCTAATACCCGAGCAAAAAGTTATGCCCATTTTTGTGAGAGACAGTAAGGATAGGTGATTGGTTAGGCACCGCCCAACCAAACTTAGGCGATTGGTTAGGCGCCACCTAAGTCAGTTCCAAGTGCCAAAAGCACTCCGTTTGAGTTATTTTGAGGGTAATTCAGTCTTTTAACACTCTTTACATGTCCCTAAACTTAACCCTACGAAATATATAGCTTCTAAAAACATTACAACCCTATTAACATCTCAAAGCTCATCATCCAAGAGCACTAAAAGAGAAAAACAACTAGGGTTTCATAATTAAGCTTGAAGATCCAATTTCAAGGAAATTCCTCCATTAATCATCAAAAAACATCCCTTCCAAGGTATGCGTAGTGTTCATCCATGGAGTTCAAGAATCAATCTTTAAAATACAAAAGCTTGGTTGGTTGTGGTGATATGATCATACCCATGTTGATGCTTGTTTGTTTTGCTATATAATAGTATCATGACTGTATATCTGATGAAAGTTATGTTGTTAGTTGAAAAACATGATCTTTAGATGGATTGATAGAATGCAAGTATGAAATCCACCTATGCCTTAGAGAATGCATGCAAGGTGTTTGATAAAATGCCTAGTATGTTAGAACTTCATACTTACATGATTTCATGATATCTAAATAACAAATTCCTGTTAGTCATACACTCCAATATGAATTTCCATGCAAATTATGTGTTGTTATTGTTGTGGAATAAAACATGTATGATAATGGAGATATAAATTATGTACACAAAATATATCCATGCTTTCCCTACCATGCTTGAGATGTTGAATAAATACATAAAGTATAATATCCCCAAATCATTACAATATGGACTAAACATTACATGTTGCCGTTCTCTTACGCTTGAATGGTTTCTATGTGATTGCTATGAATAGTATATATTGTCGGAATTCCCATGATATTAGAATATGAGATTTATGACTTGATTATAAGCAGTCCTATTCATGATAGATATTATGATGACCATGTACTTCATGAAATCCCCCACTCATGTATTATGGATTTTTATTGATGGTTGTGTACTCAAGAAATTCAAGTTATGTTAGTTTCCTTCCATCGAGTCTTGGGGGTACTTGTATCCAAAAAATATAGTTGTATGCCTAGAGCCATGTCATGTTTTCATGATACTCTCAGTCAAGCCATGATCTATAGAATTCAGTTAGTCATGTGACTCAAGAAAACTCAAAAATCTCAGTAATCTCAGTTCTCAGTAACTTCAGCAACCTCAGTATTCACAGTCAATCTCAGTAACTTCAGTACTCTCAACCAGTCCTCAGAACTCAGTACATTCCATCAGTCATTGAAATCCAGTAAACTTTGTTTAGCTCCGCTAAACAATACCACTAGAATCAGTCCAGTTAATTAGTATTAGTTTAGCTAATCAGTTTAGTTTAGTTATTTAGTTCAACTTAGTTATTCAGTTCAGTGTCCTTCAGATGGGAGTAGAAGTTAGCACCGAGTGAACCCAAGGATGGGAACTCACCCGCTATTTCAGGGTGTGATTCTTAGTAGTCATCCTTGTGTTCTAGAACTATGTAGCCAGCATAGGTTGAGACATCTTAACCCATTAGATTAGGGTTAATGAGGTGGCTTAACCTATTAGTTTAGGGTTCCCACCATTCTTATTGAGTGCCTACCAGATAAGGGTCACTCACAGGCTGTCCTTACCCGTGACACGGTATTGACACCCCTCCAATCGGGGCAGAGATTGGACCCCAGCTTAGCCATAACGACATCAATGGGGTATGTTGATTAAACACTACTTCCCATAGTTTCAGTATCAGTCTCAATAAAAGAACTCAGATAGTTTTTTAGGATATCAGGACTATCAAATGCAGTACGAAACTCAGCTAGTTCTTTCAGATTTAGGACTATCAGATACTGTCAGAACTAATATTTTCAGATATATCAATTATCAGAATTCAGTTATCATTCATGATATGTTATCAATAAATATATGTCATAAGTATTCATACTCAGTAGTCATGTTATCGCGAGCTTAATTTTAGGACTATTATGTACGGTCAATTCAAATTAGTTCTTCATAATCAGAACTATCAGAAATAATCATTCCTTTATCAGTAATATAGTATCAGTCTCCCAGTATTCAGAAATACAGTATTAGTTCCTCACTTATTAGTGAATTACATATCAACATCAGTAAACTCAGTCATTCAGTATCTCAGCATCAGTAAACTCATGTTGTTAGTATTCAGACTCAGTAGTCAGTATAACCACGAGTTTAGTTGCAGTTATGTATGTATGTATGTATTCTCATGTTCATATCAGTCAGCATTGTTCATGCATATAAAACCCTTTGCATTTAGCCTACCTCACTCGTATACTCAGTACATTTAGTTGTACTGATGCATTCGCGCTATGGTATTTTATTTGACGCCATAGATACAGAGTCACGAGTTTCAGAGCAGCAGTAGTATAGCAGATTTCAGCAGCCAGTGCTCTTCTTCATTCGAGGACAATATTATTATTACTTTATTATAGTATCTCAGATTAGTTTTTCAATTCATGGAGTTAGTTGGAGACATGTTCCTTCAACTTCTTATTCAGTTTAATTAGAGCCTTTCGAACTAGATGTCATATTAGATGTTCAGACTTTAGTATTTATGTTTCTTTTTGGTATTGTTATACCATGTTTTTTAGATATATATCAGTATTGAACCTTATGGCCTTACAGTTTATGTTTCTGCATATTTTATGAGATATTATGCAGTTTACAGGAATAAATATAAGTCATGGGTTAACTTGTGGTCCTTCGGGGTTATGAGCACCGTGTATCATTTTGGTTCAAAAAATTAGGGTGTTACATCACTTCAAATTCTTAGTCATGTCATTTTGTCCTACTAATACCCTAGTAGCTTTCATAGACTTGATGAACCGTGTGTTCAAGCAGTACTTGGATATGTTCATCATAGTCTTTATAGATGACATCCTTGTCTACTCCCACAGTGAGCATGATCATACAGGCCATCTCTGAATAGTATTACAGACTCTCCAAAACCATCAGCTATTCACCAAATTCAGTAGGTACAAAGTTTGGCTAAGGTCAGTAGCCTACCTTGGCAATATCATTTTTGGTGATGGCATTAGAGTTGATCCCTAAAAGACTGAAGTAGTGACAAACTATCCCAGACCCATCTCTCTATCAGATAGATGGAGTTTCTTGGGTTTGGCTGGCTATTACCGATAGTTTGTTAAGGGATTTTAATCTATTGCATCTCTTATGTATAGATTGACTCAGAAAAAGGTTAAATCTCAGCGGTTAAATTCTAGTGAGAAGAGTTTTTAGGAGTTAAAGACTCGACTCAACAAAGCCTCAGTTTTTACTTTACTAGATAATTTAGACAGCTTTGTTGTGTATTTTGATGCTTCTAGAATTTGTTTGGAGTGCATTTTGATGTAGAGAAATAAGGTCATAGCCTACGTCTCTAGACAACTCAAACCCTATGAAAAGAACTATCCTACTCATGATCTTGAGTTAGCAGCAATAGTATTTGCCTTAAAGATTTGAAGGCATTACTTGTATGGTATGTACGTAGATGTGTTCATTGATCATAAGAGCCTACAGTATGTGTTTTCTCAGAAAGACCTAAACCTCCATTATAGAAGGTGGTTAGAGTTGTTGAAAGACTGACATAAATGTTCTGTATCATCCGGGCAAAGCCAATATAGTGGTTAATTCTCTTAGTAGGATGTCTATAGGTAGTATTGCTCACATGGATGATGGTAGGAAGAAGTTAACTCAGGAAGTTCATCAGCTTTCCTGACTAGGTGTTCACTTAGTCGATCCAGCAGAAAGTAGTGTATGGGTGCAGAATAGTTTAGAATTATCCCTGATTTCAAAAGTGAAGGAAAAGCAGGATAGGGATCCCAGTCTAGTTAAGTTGAAAAAATCAGTCAGAGATCAGAAGATGGAGGTTTTCTCCCAAGGGGGAGATGGTATTTTGCATTGTCAGGGTCGCCTATGTGTGCTAGGCGTAGATGGCCTAAGACAATGGATTCTTACCGAAGCATATGGTGCGCGTTACTATATTCATCCAGGGGCCACTAAGATGTACCGTGATTTGTGGGAGATCTATTGGTGGAGTGGGATTAAGAGAGACACTGCAGAGTTTATAGCCAAGTGCTCAATACGTCAATAGGTTAAGATTGAACATCAAAGGCCTAGTGGGGCTATATAGGAGTTCAGTATCCCTACTTAGAAGTGGGAAGAGGTAAACATGGATGTTGTGATGGGTTTGCCTCATACTCATTGTCAGCATGATTCAGTCTGGGTCATTGGAGATAGAATGACCAAATTATCTCATTTCCTACCAGTCCATACCTCTTTTCCAGCAAAGGACTATGCCAAACTCTATGTCAGAGAGTTCGTCAGATTGCATGGAGTTCTATTGTCTATTATATCAGAAGGGTCTTGGTACCCAAGTTCACCTCTGTACAACCTGTCACCCTCAGATAGATTGTCAAGTAGAAAGGACCATTCAGACTTTAGAGAATATGCTGTGAACGTGTGCGATAGACTTTAAAGGTAGTTAGGATGACCACTTTTCTTTGATTGAGTTTACATATAACAACAGCTGTAATTCCAGTATTTAGGTGGCTCTATTTAAGGTGCTCTATGGGAGGAGATGTAGGTATCTTATTAGTTGGTTTGAAGAGAGAGAGGCCATGTGGTAGGGCTTAACTTGGTGTTTGACACCTTAGAGAAGGTTTAGTTGATTAGGTAAAGGCTTAAGACAGCTTAGGCCGATAGAAATCATATGCAGATATGTAAAGAAAGGATCTCGAGTTTGAGATTGGTGATTATATATATTTGAAGATCTCTCCTATGAAAGGAGTGAAGAGGTTTGGTATGAAGGGGAAACTCAGTCCTCGATATGTCGGTCCTTACCAAATTATCAGCCATTTTGGAAAGGTCGCTTACGAACTTGAGTTTTCTTAAGATTTAGCTTCAGTCCATCCAGTGTTCCATGTCTCCTTGCAAAAGAAATAAATTGGTGACCCAGCAGTTGTATTCCCTATAGGGAGTATAGATGTTCAGAATAGCCTCTCTTATGAGGAGATCCAGTCAAAATCCTTGACTATCAGATTTGCAGACTGAGGATCAAAGAAATCCCTCTAGTCAAAGTTCTTTGGTGGAACAAGTCGGTTGAGGGAGATACTTGGGAATTAGAGGCAAATATGTGAACCAAGTATAGTTACCTCTTCTCCGCAAACTCAGACTCAGACTAAGGTAACAATTTTTCCTTGAACTTACGCAGTTCCATGATCAGATATTCCTTTATAGACTTGGTACCAGTTATTATTGCATATTTAGTTGTGTCTTCATGCATCAAATATGCATGTTCAGCATGAGAAACTCTGTTTATTATCAATCTCAGTCCTGCATTCATGAATCATGTTTATCTATATACTCATGCATCAGATATGCATACTCAGTATAAAATTTTAGTTTATCAGTAATTTCAGTCTTGAAATCATGCTTTGGTTGTATATGTCTCATATCTAAATTCATTCTATTAGTATTCTCAGCTTAGTCAGTCTCATTCGGCGATGAATGTTCCCAAAGGGGAGATATTATAAAACCCCGCAAAATCCTAACCTTGATTCAATCCTGTAAAAGCTAGTAAGGGGTCCCAGACTTAGAAAAATTATGCTAAGTAATCATACTTAGAGTTATTTTAGCTTTGTAAGTTGGAGATCCTTTTTCATGACCCTTATGACCTTTAAATATCAATTTTTAGGTTAATTCATGATCAGGAATGTCAGTAGGTGTTCTCAGACAAGTTTTGGATTTTTTAAACTTCATTTGAGGCACGTTTTGAAGTTAAAATTAGTGGATCGATGCGATCTCTATGCGCTGCATTGCCCATCATGTTTATGAGTATTTTTTCTAGCTCCCAGTGCTAATTCCAAAGATCTGATGCAGAGTCAACGCGGTGCATCGGCCATAGCGTCGAAACCATTTATGTGATGCATCAGTCTGCACGTCGTTGGGCATATTTTTTAGTAATTAAAACAGAGTCCAAAGTGGTATTTGGGACATTTCCCCATTTCAAATTATCCCCTAAAACACGAAATTCAGCCCTCACAAAGCAAATTACACTCTTTTCTCTCAAAATCATTCAAGAACAAACCCTAGGGCTATCAATCCAAGATTCAAATCCCAGGGATTACACGACCAATCTTCAAGAATTCAGGCATTGAGGTATGTCAAGTGTTCATCCAAGGGTTTCCTTCCACCCTTGAAGTTCAAAAAACCCTTTTTACTGAAAGTTTATGAGTTTGATAAGTTTCATGGTTGGGTTTGAATGTGATCATGATTTCCATGTCAATGGAGTTCCTAATCAATGATTAGTAGCAAGATTTGTACAAAATTATTTATTATATGTGTTTGCATCATGAGAATTCATGTTAAAACCTTTGAATTATGAATTTGGTATTTGAAATTCTAATGCCCCCATGTTCTTTAGTATTGTGGACATATACCATGCCTTCTAAGTGTTTGGTAGATTGTTTATGTGAGTTGACTAGTTAAGTCCCATCATATTAGCATGTATACAAGTTCATTTTATGCAAGTATTTGTCAAAATGCTTCAATGAATGAATGGTGATCAGGTAATTAGTTATCATGTGTCAAGATTATGCCATGTCTGATAGTCTATGCTATCGCGTCCTGGGGGTATTTAATAGCCAAAAATCTAGATGTTTACCTAGAGCTATAGTAGCTATAGAATAGACTCATCAGCATCATGATCAATGGTTTAGTGATCTATTCAGAATCCAGTAGAGTTCAGTCAGTTAACAGAATTCAGTAGTATTCCGTCAGTTAATGGAATCCAGAGAACTCAGTTCAGTTCAGTTAGATCAGTCCAGCCTAGCATATTTTAGAATTCCATCGAGTGTCTATTCACTTGGGAGTAGGATTCAGCACCGAGTAAACCCAAGGATAGGGACTCATCTGCTAACAGAGGGTGTGATCCTTAGATGCAGTCCTTGTGTTCCAGAACTACGTAGCCAACGTAGGTTGAGACATCAACCTGTTAGTTGAGGATTGATGACATGTCCTACCTGCTAGTTGAAGGTACTACTGTTCTTATTCAGAGCACCTGCCAGATGAGGGTGACTCAGCTTGTCTTTACCTATGGAACGGTACTGATACCCTTCCAATTGGGGTTACAGGTTGGACCCCAATCCATTCAGAAAGGGGCATGTCGGTTAGATGATTACCTCCCATATTCTCAGTTTTATTCTTCAAAATATAACTCAATTCAGTTCTACAGAAATTAGAACTATCAGACACAGTCACTTAGTTTAGTACAAAATTCAGAATAGTTCCACAAAATTAGGAATATCAGATACAATCACTTAGTTAATAGTAATACAGTATTATTATACTCAGATATCAGTAAACCAGTGATTCTGAATGTAGTATCCAGTGTTACCATGACCTCAGTTACAATTTATGTATTTCATGCATCTACTCTCATTCAATTATACTCATGTCATTTAGTCAGTATTATTCATACATATGAACCCATGTATCTCAACCTACCTCACTTAGTATACCAGTACATTTAAAGTACTAATTCATGCCTTTCTCTTATGGTATGATGTCTTATATCATAGGTTCAGATATACGGGCTCCCGATCATACTTAGTATCCTGATCCATCAGTAGAAGACTAGTGGTGATTCCTTACTATTCGAGAATAGATTTATTATTCCAGTATTTCAGTACTCAGTTTATTTCAGTAGTCAAAGTTAGTTGGGGACTTGTCCCATCAACTCCTTGTTCAGATAGTAAAGGCTTTTCAGACATAGAGTATTTATAGACAGACATTCAGTTTTGGTATTGATGTACCATACTCAGTATTTATTTATAGCTTTAAACCTTATGACAAGTTTCCGCGTAATTATAGTATTGTTATTTAGTTAATGCAGCAGGTACCAGTCATGGATTAGCTTGTGGTCCTTCAGGATTATGAGCACCACGTAGCACCTAGGGTACAGACTCGGAGCATTACAGCAATGTAGGAACTGGTCATACTTCTACTCCCCTACTCAGTGATTAAGTTTTGGGATCACCTCATGAGTTGGCATTGATGGGGTGAGCTTTCATACATTGAAAGTCTACATTTCATGCTTGGTTTCTTATTTCTCAGGCTGTTTAGACTTATTTTTTGCTATAGTCGGGGGCATGTCCCAACAGTTTATTGATATTCAGTTTTGGTTCTTGGTTTAGAATGCTTTATTTGAATTGCTGTAGATATTGGGCGGTGTTGGTTGGTTGTTTGGCCTATCACCAGTCATCAGTTATAGATATATTTTTAATTCCTTTAAGCATGTTGTATGATATATTATTACATGTTCAAAATTTATTCAACATTAGGGGATGTTGTGTTTTATTTGGTTAGGTATTGGGGGTGATCTCTGATCTATGTGGGACTTGAGATACCTGTCACGGCCAAGCTCTAGTTTGGGTTGTGGCAGAGATGGTATCAGAGCCTAGGTTTGGTGTCATTGGGTGTCTAATAAAGTCGTGTTAAGCAGAGTCTTGTTTATGAGTGTGTAGTGCACCACATTTATAAGGTAGAGGCTACGAGGCATATAGAAATGTTTTTTTTTATTGTTCTATTTTCAAGCTATAGAGTCTAAGATTTTAAATCTCTTTAATCCACGACTGTTCATTTTTTAGATCATACCTCCCAGAAGATCTGATGCTCATTGGGAACCCTTTTATCCCATCTGAGGACAATATAGACGGAGCTCATCCAACTCCAGGAATTCAAACCCGATCTAGGGTTGCTGCTTCTAATTACCCTGAGAGAGGTCCACTGATTTCCCCAATCCCTTCTCAGGCACCCTAGGCTAGCATATCTAATGCTGAGTTTTGCCAGTTGATTCATTTTCTTACCCAGTTGTTGGCTTCTCAGACTGAGTGTGTTACTTTTGTTGCTCTATCATCTAAGGATACTAGAGTTGGACAATTTATGAGGTTGAGTCCTCCTATTTTGACTGGTTCTAAGATTGAGGAATGACCTTAAAATTTTATTAATTAGATGGAAAAAATCTTTTGTGTGATGCATACTACTGATGTGGAAGGGGTAGAGTTCGCAGCTTATCAGTTGAAGGATGTGGCATACTAATGGTATGAAGAATGGGAATAGTCTAGGGGTGACGATGCTGAGTCTGCTTTGTGGGATGATTTCTCTAGTGCTTTTCTTAATCACTTCTTTCCTCAGAATTTGATGAAGGTGAAGGCCAAGGAATTTATGAATTTGAAAAAGGACAGGATGTTAGTAAATAACTATCCCTTGAAGATTCATCAGCTATCGCGTTATGCTCCTGAATTGTTGTCTAGTATGAGGGATAGAATGTGGAAGTTTGACTTTGAATTATCCCATAAGTTGTTCTTTGAAAGCAAGGATGCCTTGTTGAACAAAGATAAGGATATCCCTAGACTTGTGGTGTCTATGCAGCAAGTGGAGAAGAAAAGAAGAATCAAGTGAAGATGAGTGAAAGGTAGATTAAGAATTTTTGTTACTTAGATTAGGGTAGAGGTCTACAACAGAGTGGTAGAGATGGTAGAAAGTGGTCTAAGAAGAAATGGGAAAATTCTTGTTCCAATCCTACAGCTAGTGCTCATTACCCAAGGTCGTTAGGTGATAGTCATTCTCAGCATAATAATGGGTTTAGAGCACCAAAAGCCCAATCACAGGCTAGTGGGGCTCAGTCATCTTCGTTTTATCCTCCTTGTAGATTTTGAGGTTAGGTGTCCGTGGTATTTGTGAAGAAGGGAGGATATAGTCAGATTTATCATATCCAAAGGTATTGTCCTTCTAAGGTTACTTCTGGGTAAAATAAGATTCCTGTTACTACTTTATTGGCTCCCACACTAAAAAGTGATACTTCTACTTTTAGCTCCAGCACTGGTCGAAACCATTTATATGCTCTTTCCTCCCATAAGGATTCTGAGGCATCCCCCAATGTTGTTATCGGTATTCTTAAGCTCTTTTCTCGTGATATATATTGTCTACTTGATCCAGGGTCTACTCTCTCTTATGTGACCCTACCCTTTATGTGGCTATCTATTTTTCTTTTAATCCTGAGTGTATTTTGGACACCATTGCAGTGTCCACTCTAGTGGATGACTCCATTATGGCTAGAAGGGTCAATAGGGGTCGTGTGATGTCATTTTATGGTAGGGAGACCTTAGTAGATCTAGTAGAGTTTGACATGTTAGACTTTTATATGATTTTTAGGTTAGATTTATTACATTCATGCTATGCATCTCTTGATTGTCGGACCCAAAGGATCAGTTTTCATTTCTTAAATATGCTGGTAATCGAATGGGAAGGTAGTTCCCTAGTGCCTAGGGGAAGGTTCATCTTGTATCTTAGAGCCAGGAAATTGGTTTCTAAAGGGTGTAAGGATTCTAAATCCGAAGGTCCTTCTTGTAGATTGTCCCTGTGGTCTATGAATTTTTTGAGGTATTTCTTGATGATTTTCCTGGTGTACCTCCTGATAGGAAAATTGATTTTGGGATTGATCTTCTTCTGAATGCTCGTCCTATTACTATCTCTCCTTATAGGATGGCTCCGCCTGAGTTGAAGAAACTCTAGGAGCAATTGAAAAATCTTCTGGATAAGTGTTTTATCCGTCCTAATATGTCTTCGTGGGGTGCTCCTGTGCCTTTCATTTGTAATAAGGATGTTTCTTTCGGATAAGTACTGATTAGCGCCAACTGACTAAAGTATCTATAGAGAATATTGATGATTTGTTCGATCAGCTTCAAGGTGATAAGTTCTTTTCCAAGATTGAGCTTCTGTCTAGGTACCATCAGGTGAAGATTAGAGAGGTGTATATCCCTAAGAATGCTTTCCAAACTCAGTACGGTTATTTTGAGTTTTTGGTGATGTCCTTTGTTTGACCAATGCTCTGACAACATTTGTAGATCTTATGAATCAGGTTTTCCATCAGTTTCTAGACTTGTTTGTCATTTTTTATTGATAATATTTTTGTGTATTCCAAGAGTGAGGCGGATCATTCCGATCACCTCCACCTTGTGATGCAGGCCATTAAGGAGCAGAAGTTATATGCTAAATTCTCTAAGTGTGAGATCTGGTTGAATATTGTGACTTATGTGGGCTAGGTGAGTATGGAAAAGTACATGGTGTGTCAGTAAGTGAAGGTAAAACACCTAAGGATAGGTGGGTTGACTCAAGAGATTGAACTACCGGTGTGGAAATGGGAGGTAATTAATATGGATTTTGTTACCGGTCTTCTACGGTTTTTCCAGCAATTTGATTTGATTTGGGTCATCATGGATAGGATGACTAAGTCTGCTTATTTATTGCCACTGAGGACTAATTATTCTTCAGAGGATTATGCCAAGTTGTTCACTAAGGAGATCGTGAAGTTGCATGGTACTCTAGTCTCCATCATATCAGATTAGGGTACTCAGTTCTGATCTCACTTTTGGAGGTCGTTCCAGTAAGGTTTGGGGACTAAGGTGACCTTTAGTACTGCTTTCTACCCATAGATGGATGGACAACCGAAAAGGACAGTTCAAGCCTTGGAAGATATGCTTTGGGTTTGTGTTTTTGATTTTGGTGGTAGTTGGGTTGACCACTTGCCTCTCATAGAATTTGCCTATGACAACAGTTATCACTCTAGCATTGGTATGGATCCGTTTGAGGCCTTGTATTGTAGGAGTGTAGAACTCCTATTAGGTGGTTTAAGGTTTGTGAAAATAAGTTATTTGGTCTAGATCTGGTTTACCAAGCCAAGTTCAGTGTTGGTGATTGGGTGTTTTCGACAGCATGCGATATATATATATATATTTCTTTGATTATGTGCTTTGGTTTTGAATGATTTTGAACTTTTGACCATGTCATTATGTTATCTTTATCCCTGAGTTTCATACTAATCCTCCAACTGCTAACCATCTTCAAATGTTGTATCCCCAATGGTGAAGGAACTAGTCACACTTTTACCCTCTGCTCAATGATTATGGTTCGGGATCAGCTCCTGAGTTGACATTGAAGTGGCGAGATTTTATACATCAGAAGTCTATATTTCATACTTTGGTATCTTATGCCTCAGACTGTTTAGACTTACTTTTTACTATAGTCGGGGGCATGTACTGACACTTTATTGATATTCAGTTTTAGTTCTTGGTTTTAAAGGCTTTGTTTGGATTAGTGTGGATATTGGGTGGTGTTGGTCATTTGTTTGGCGATTCATCGGTCATTGATTATAGACATATTTTGAATTCCTTTATGCTCATTGCATGCTATCTTGTTATATGTTTGGAACTCATCCGGAATTGGGGATGTTTTATTAGATTTGGTTAGGCTCAGGCGGTAATCTCAGGTCCACATGGGACCTAAGAAACCCATCACGGCCAGGCCCTGGTTCGAGTCGTGACAACTATAGTTGGGTGCAATACTTTATGGGTTTGATGTATCAAATTCTCATGGAATTGTCCATCTAAGCATCTTCTAGCATAGTCCAAGCAATCTTTCACAATCGTTGCCCAATAATACCCCATCCTTTTACTGTGAAGATGGTGTTTCGGTCCAGATTGATGAGATCCACAAACTCTTGAATACACTTCTTGCAAAGCTTGAATTGCTTCTTCCTCTCCCAAATATCGCAAGAGTACTCCTTCAAATAATCTTTTATGTAACATATCTTTATTGTAAAGTAAGTGAGGTGCAAGACGACGGATGTCAGTCCTTCTTCTTAGATCCTCTAGAAGTATCCCATAACACAACTAGTCAATGATAGGTTGTCACCAATATTCCTTTATAGATTCAAACATGGTGACGAGGTGTTCAACCTTAATTTTCTACGTCATCATCCTCATCCGGTGGCGGTACTACCCATTCTTGTCGGATAATTACTTACGCCTAATTTGAAAGAGTTAGGATTGAGGCCAAAGTAGCTAGGGCATCATCTTGCTTATTTTCTTTCCTTGGCACATGCTAGAGGGTTACTTCTCCAATCCATCCCGTTAACTTTTGCATGTAATCATAATATAGTCGTAGCTCAAGTTTTCTAACTTCATAGCTTCCCAAAGACTTATAATTGTAGTTGTATTATGTTGATAGTCATTTCAAGTACGAGTAATAGTGCTTGATATTCAACAACAGTTTTGGAGCAATAGTTTGTCAAGGTAAAAGAATATGGGATGACCTCTCCTTGTGGAGTGACAAATACTATGCTAACATGCCAGCTCCATCTTGATGTGCGGCACTATCAAAGTACATCTTCCATGGGGATCTAACTTCAACAACCATTGTATCTTTATGAAGAAGTTCATCGATCAACTCCCAATCATCAAGTATCGAGTGGTCTGCCATAAAGTTTGCCAATGCTTGTCCTTTTACGGCCTTTTAGGGGATGTACACATTCTCAAACTATTGAAATTAAAGGTACCACCTTGTAATTCGATCACTAAGTACTGGTTTTGACACTACAAACTTGATGGTATTTGCCCTAGACACAACATAAACAACATGATCTTGAAAGTAGTATTTCATTTTAAAGATTGAGAAAGCCAATGCCAAACATAATTTTTCTATCGGAGAATACTTCAGCTTATTTGGTGTCATTATTCTGCTTAGATAGTGTCACGACCTAAGTCTACCCCTTAGTCATGATATGATGCTTAAGGCCACAGGTGACTCCAATCTAACCCATGATCTGGTACTAGCGGGGAGCACAGAATAAAATAACACTTGAATAACATATGTAGAATATAAGCTGATAAAATATGATTCGAAACAAAATACTGTACTAAATATAGCTAACATGTCTAAAAAAATAATTTATAACATCTAAAAAATAAACTGACTGAGTGAACATCTAATCTGAATATCTAGTCTGAAAGACTATAACATGAGAAGTTGATGGGACCAACACCCAACTAACTTCGACTTACTAACATGAAAGTAAGTTTTGAAATACTAAAATAATATCACCCTCGATGGATGAGGGCTCACCACTACTGCTGCTAGAAAGATACTGATCTGTCTAAAGATGATCAGTGAAATATGTGTCCGAACCTATGTTATAAGACAACATTGTGCAAAAGAAAAGTATGTCATTAGTACTTTGAATGTACTGGTACGTGAGGTAAGGAATAGTAAACATATGCATGGAAACTTAACATGGATGCATGAACGTGTGGAACTGAGAATGTAAGACCAAGTAAAGTATATGCTGAATATGATCTGAATAGCTGAATAACTGGTATCTGAATAACTGAATAACTAAAATTCTAAGTACTTAATACAACAATCCTAAACTGATATAGACTAAGTATTTC
Organism: Capsicum annuum; assembly: GCF_002878395.1. Taxonomy (NCBI): domain Eukaryota; kingdom Viridiplantae; phylum Streptophyta; class Magnoliopsida; order Solanales; family Solanaceae; genus Capsicum; species Capsicum annuum. The sequence goes on along the minus strand of NC_061116.1, from coordinate 82,258,536 downwards.
CTGAAACTGTGGGAGCAATTATGTAACAGACATGCCCCAATCTGAGCATATCGAGGTCCAACTTGTAACCCCATTTAGGAAGGGTGTTAGTACCCATGGTGCCATGGGTACAAACACATGGCTGTGTGGATCCACTAAATTAGTGTCCTGAAGGACTAGGGTGTCAGTGCTTTACTGATGGGTGACCCCTAAGAGAGTGTCAGTCCTCTACTAGTGGGTGACATCTCATAACCTACATTGGCTACGTAGTTTGGGAACCTAGGGATTGCTACTAAAGGTTTCAGTCCTCTACTAGCGGATGAACCTTCATCCCTAGGTTTGCTCGGTGCTAAATCCTACTCCTAATTGAACTGACACTGGTATTATTATTATGGGTCTAACATAATGTGGTACTGTACTGATAAGTGCTCATCATGAACATGATGTTCTGAATATAGTAATGAAATCATGGTCTGACTACTTATAAATTTTAAATAAAGGTATGTATAAGCAGATAGGTCTTGGATGTTCATAACCTTCCAGCATTGAATGATTTCAAAGTACGATAACAATATTTAAAAAAGTGATATAAATTCACAGATCAAAGACCCAAAGCATAGGGCATTTTAATAGATTAGTGAGAAACATGAATTTGAACATGGGAATAAATTGAACTTGGGAGGATATCTTGATCACATGGATTAATACATGCATTCAAGAATTTAACATGATATTGACTAAACATGACATAGAGGTTTGAAACTTACATCAGAAAGAAATATAATTCACATGGGGAGGATTATTATCATGTCTTGAATGTGAATTAATGAGGAAAACATCGATAAGTTCATAATTCTACCGATTTAAATCATAAAAGTGAGATTAAATCATACTTAGACAAAAAAAATTAGGGACTTAATGGGTGGAAGGAAACCATTGTTGAATACCCCACATACCTGAAGTATAAGCTTTGGAGAAATCCTTGAAATTGATCTTGTTCTTGAGAAACCCTAAAACTTAAAGACGAGAGACGACCGCCTCTCTTGGTTCTCTTTGGTGGAATTGAAAATTATGTCTTGATTTGGGCCTTTCGGGTCTTTATATCACCCCTTGTGAATCCAAAAAGACATGGGTTTGGATTTTAAGGGAGTGGGAAAAGACATATAAACCCTTGAAAAAAGTCCAGGAAAATACATTCCCAATCATTACGACTCAGTTTGCGACTTGTAAAAACTGGTTATGACTCGTAGTCTAAGTCATAGCCTAGGATCTTGGGATTATGGACACATTACTGGTCAGGATAAGAGTCCACGCAATGGTTATGATACCAATATACAACTTGTAATCAGAACTTAAGAGTCCCATTGAGGTATTGTAGTCACTAGAATCAAGGCAAAGGCATTCACTGGAGTGGATACGACTCACTCAAGATGACTCATCATGAGTGGTAATGACTCATTACCCTGAGTCATAACCATGGTAGTCTTGTCAGAACCTCAAGTAAGAATTTCCATAACTTCTCATCACCGCCTTGGATCAATACGAGGCTTGATACGCTTAGAGGACTAACCTCGTGGGCTATTTCTTAGGAGGTTTAGAACATGAAAACTTGGGGTATTACAATATCTCCTCCTTGGGATCATTCATCCTCAAATGAAACTGTTAGGCTGAGAATAATGAGGGAAGCTGAGACCATATACTAAACACCTGTGAGATAAAACATGATCAAATAACTGAATCTAAGACATGATACATGGTCTAAACTGAATTAATGAATGCATGTGATGACATGACATGAGAATGGTTATGTAGCTGAAATAGAGAACAAAAGCGAGTTAATTTAATAGAATCGTTACCACAAACTGAGTGTGAGTTTGTGTAGAAAAAATGAGGATACTTGGCTCGCATATCTACTTTTGCTTCCCAAGTAGCTCCCTTAATGAACTGATTACACCATAGAACTTTAACTAGGGAAACATCTTTATTCCTTAACCTATGAATCTAACGGTCAAGTATCTCAACTGGAGCTTTTTCATAGGAGAGTCTATCTTCCGCTTCCACACTTTCCAAAGGAACCATAGAAGGTGAACCACAAATGCATTTCTTTAGCAAGGAGATATGAAACACCGAATGCACTAATGCCAAATCTACAGATAGCTCTCTACAGATAGCTCTAACTCATAAGATACCTTTCCAAAATGAATCAAAATCCTATATGCCCCAACATAACGAGGACTGAGCTTTCCTTTCTTACCAAATCTCTTCACCCCTTTTATGGGGTAAATTTTTGAATAAACCAAGTCGTAACCTCAAACTCAAGGTCTTTGCTCCTCACGTCAGCATAAGATTTCTAATGACTTAGGCTATCTTCGGCCTTTCACGAATCAACTGAACTCTCTCTATAACCTCAAACACTAAATCTGACCCAATCACAATAGCTTCACCTACTTTAAACCAACCAATAGGAGATCTACATCTCCTCCCGTATAGAGCTTCAAATGGGGCCATCTAGAAATGATAGTTGTTGTTGTAGGAAAACTCAATAAAAGGTAAGTAGGCATCCCAATACTAGAATGATAGTTGTTATTGTAGGCAAACTCAATCAAAGGTACGTAGGCATCACAAAGACCTTTAAAGTCAATAACACAAGCCCTTAATATGTCCTTTAAGGTCTAAATGGTCATCTCTGACTGACCATTCGTCTGAGGATGAAAAGCTATACTAAGATAAACTTGGGTACCAAGATCTTTTTGAAAAGTCTTCCAAAAGTGAGTGGTAAACTGAGTACCTCTATCTAAAATAATAGCCAAAGAAACCCCATCCATCTTTATAAACTTCTTAAGATAGAGTCTAGCATAATCCTCAGCTGAATATGAAGTATGAATGGGAAATAAATAGGTTGACTTGGATATTCTATCTATAATAACCATATTGAATCATGCTGCCAACGTGTACGAGGAAACCCTATTACAAATTCCATGTTCACCGCCTCCCACTACCAAGTGGGGATACGATACTCTTGAAGTGTACCACTAGGCCTTTGGTGTTCAACCTTAACCTGCTTACAATTCAAACACTTAGCCATAAACTCTATAATATCTATCTTTATACCACTCCACCAATAAATTTTTTGTAAATTATGGTACATCTTGGTGGCCCCTGGGTTAATAGAATATCACTCACCATGTGCCTCAGCCAATAATCATTGTCTCAGACCATCAACACCTGGAACATATAGTCTAGCTTGATAAAAAAGCACACCGTCTCCCCTTAGGAGAAAACCTCAACCTTCTTATCACTACTTGTCTCCTTCAACTTAACCAGACTAGGATCCCGATCCTGCTTTTCTTTACTTCGGCAACCAATAATGATTTTGAACCATTCTGAACCTATATACCACCTTCAACTAAATCAACCAATTAAAATCATAACCTCATTATCTATTGGACCTCTCAGACTAAATCCTTTTTATCATCCTTAAAATTAGAAATACTACCCACAGATATTCTACTAAATGCATCCGCCACTACATTGGACTTACCCGAATTATACAACACACTCATGTCATAATATTTTAACAAATCAACCAATCTTCTAATGAAGATTAAGATCTTTCTGCATGAACATATACTATAAACTCTTGTGATCCAGGAACACATCAACATAAATCCCATAAAGGTAATGCCTCAAAATCTTTAAGGTAAATACGACTGCTGCTAACTCAAGATCATGGTTTGGGTAATTCTTCTTATGGATTTTAAGCTGCCTAGAGGCATAGGTTATGACCTTACCTCTCTATATTAATACAACTAAGACAAACTCAAGAGATATCACAATAGACTATGAACCCATTCGTGCCATCTGGCAAAGTCAAGACTAGAGCAGAAGTGAGTCGAGTCTTCAACTCCTAAAAACTATTCTCGCAGGAATCTGACCACTGAAATTTGACTTTCTTCTGAGTTAGTCGAGATATGGGATAAGAAATAGAAGAAAACCCTTCAACAAACCACCTGTAATAGCCAGCTAAACCTAAGAAGCTCCTCATACCAGATGGAGAGATAGTTCTAGGACAATTTCTCACTTCTTTAGTCTTTTGAGAATCAACTCAAATACGATCACCAGAAACTATGTGACTAAGGAAAGATACTAATCTTAAGAAGAATTTGCACTTAATGAACATAGTGAATAATTGATGGTCCTTAAGGTTCTTTAATACAACCCTCAAATGGTATGCATGATCATTCTTACTACAAGAATAGACAAGGATGCCATTAATAAAGGCTATGACGAACATGTCCAAGTACTGCTTAAACACCATATTCATCAAGTCCATAAAAGTTGTAAGGGCATTCGTTAGTCCAAAAGACATAACTAGGAATTTAAATTGACCATACTGAGTTCTGAACATTGTCTTCAGAATATCACATTCTCTGACTCTAAGCTGATAATAGCTGGATCTGAGGTCTATTTTAGAGAAATAACTTGCACCCTGGAGTTGGTCAAATAATTCATCAATCCTAGGAAGGGGATACTTATTCATGATTGTGACTTTGTTAGACTAACGGTAGTTGATGCATATTCTGAGAACTATCTTTATTGCACATGAAAAGGACTGGAGCACTCTATGAGGAAACACTAGGACTGATAAAACCTTTATCTAAAAGATCCTTCAAATGTTCTTTCAGATCCTTAAGCTTAGTTGGAGACATTCTATAAGGTGGAATAGATATAGGCTAGGTATCTAGAAGGAGATCTATTTCGAAGTCAATTTCCCTTGCGGGAGAAACTCTGGGAAGATCTTCTGGGAATTCTTTTACTACAACTAACTCAAGACTCAGAGTTTTAGAATTTGAGTCCTTGACTCAAACGAGATGGTAAACACACTCCATGGATATCATTTTTCTTACCTTAAGATAGGAAATAAACTGACCCTTAAGCACTGAAGTACTACCCCTCCATTTAATAACTGGTTCATTAGGAAACTAGAACTAGACAATTCTATTTCTATAGTCAACTGAGGCATAGAATGAGTGGATCCAATCCACATCGAGAATGACATCAAAATTAGTCATCTCTAACTCCATAAGATAAACTGAAGTAACTTTTTGAAACACTATGATAGGGCAGTTTTTGTATTCCCATCTTTCTACAATAGACTTATCCACTAGTGTAGACATTGAGAAAGGCTCTACAAATATTTCAAGACTGACATTGAAGTCTACATCTATATAAGGAGTCACAAAGAAAAGTGAAGCTTTGGGGTCTAACAATGTATATACATAAAGATGGAATACTTGAAATATACCCGTAATTACATCGGGAGAACTCTCCTGATCATGCTGAGTCTGGAGGGTGTAAGGTCTATTCTGGAACTGCCTACTGGTAGCACTGGAAATGATACTTTACTGAGTTAGGCGACCAGTTGGAGCTGGGGAAAAATTGGACTGGCCTTGTCGTGAATCCTTTCTCTTTTAAGCAACCACTGTACAATCCCTGATCTTGTGGACTAGCTTGCTATAGCCAAATCATAATCACTACCTGCTCTGCACTCACTCGAATGATTCCTACCACACTTCCTACAGAGTAGATTGGTACGACCACTGTTTACACTACCTTAGGACTTAGAGCCTATCACTCTATCCCAACTGTCCTGCCTAAACTTAGGCACCGACACTAGTTGAAGATAGGGCTGGAACTAAGAATTTCAAGTAAAACTGAGAATGGTTACTGCCTTCTAACTTTGGATTTAAGAAGTTAAAGCTAACTATCCTTGACCTCTTATTTTCTCTTTCCCTTTACTTAAGTTTCTCATCCTCAATCTGTTGAGCATGAACCATAATCCTAGAAAGGTCCATATCCTTGATTAACATGGTGGTTCTACACTCCTAGACCATACTATAACATATACTAGATATGAACTTGCTTATCCTGGACCTAGAGTCAGCCACCATAGTAGAAGCATAACTCACCAACTCAGTAAACTTGAGCGAGTACTTCTTCATGCTCAAGCTACCTTTCTTCAAATTAACGCACTCCTGAACCTTAGAATCCCTTAAATTCAGTGGAAATAACCTATCTAAGAAGGTTGTGGCAAACTCCTCTAACTCAATAGGTCCTGCATCAATACCTCTGTCTTTCTTCCACTATTTGAATCGGGTGTGAGCTACTTCCTACAACTGATACATAGCTAAGTCTGCACTCTCACTAGTAGTGCCACCCATGATATCTATCATTTTCTACACAGCATCCAAAAATTCCTATGGATCCTCCTCAAACTTTGATCCAAAAATAAACGGGGATTTATTCGAGTGAAATCTCAAATTCTAGCCATAGTTGTATTCAATAATAAAATGGCTAGAGAAATAACCTATTGGTTGTTCTGAGTAGCTATAGAGTAGGCCAAGAATATTAAAATGGACCTAAACTCAGTATGAGAAACATAGTTATTCAAGGGATTTTCTTGAACAATTGGTGGTGCGGGCTGGTCCTTGTTCCTTCTTTCATTGTTTTTCTTGAAGGCATTGTCTAAAAACAAAATGAAGGATGAGTTAGAAAAGAAGGGATTCAGTAGAGCTCATGCTCTTTCATAAGACATGTACACTAAAAGAAGGGAAACTTTCCTCAGAATGTCTCATAGCCTCTTGCCCATAAGTGTGGCACACTTCACACCCATGCACACGACTCTACTCAATGTGGCTTTAAGACTCCCTAGGATACTTTACAAACTTAGGCTATGATACCAATCTTGTCATGACCAAGACTACTACTTAGTCGCAACACGGTGCTTAAGGCCGCAGGTTACCCAAAGTTAACCCATGATCTGGTACTTGCTGGAAGCACTAAATAAATTAACACTAAAATGACATATGTGAAAGATAAGCTGACAAAATACAATTCAAAATAAAATATTATACTGAATATAGCTAACATGTCTAAAAAATAATTTTTGATATATGAAAGATAAACTGACTGACTGAATATCTAATCTGAACATCTAGTCTGAAAGCCTCTATCTTGAGGAGTTGATGGGACAAGCCCCCAACTAACTCCGGTTGACTGGCATGAAAGTAAGTACTGAAATATTGAAATAATATCATCCTCGATAGATGAGAACTTACAACTACTGTTGCTGGAAAGATAATGACTGTGTAAGGATGATCAATGAATTATGCATTCAAATCGGTGAATTAGACAACATAGTGCAAAAGAAAAGTACGGCATCTGTACTTTGAATATACTAGTACGTGAGATAAGGATTAGCAAAAATATGCATGGAAACTGAACATGGATGCATGAACATATGGAACTGAGAATACAAGACCAAGTAAAGCATATGCTGAATATAATCTGAATAACTGAAAATCTGACTACTTGGTCCAGAAAACCTTAATTGATATTGACTGAGTATTTCCTGAAACTATGGGAGCTATCATGTAATCGACATTCCCCAATCTGAGCTAATTGGGGTCCAACCTATAACCCCAGTTTGAAGGGTATCAGTACCTTGACACAGGTACTAACACATGGATAAGTGGATCCATTAAACTGGTGTCCAAAAGGACTAGAGTGTCAGTCCTCTACTAGAAAGTAACCCCTAAGAGAGTGTCATTCCTGTACTAGTGGGTGATATTTTATAACCTATGTTGGCTACATAGTTTAGGAACTTATGGATTACTCCTAAAGGCTTCAGTCCTCTACTGGCGGGTAAGCCTTCATCCCTAAGTTCACTAGGTGCTAAATCCTACTCCCAACTGAACTTGCACTGGTATTATTATTCTGGATCTAACATGATATGGTACTGTACTGATAAGTGCTCAACATGAACATGATGTTCTAAATATAATAATGAAATCATGGTCAGATAGACTGATAACCTGTAAATAAAGACATTTATAAATAGATAGGTATCGAGTGTTCATAACCCTTCAACACTGAATGATTTCAAAATACGCTAATAACATTTAAAACAGTGATATAAATTAATAGTTCAAAGACCCAAAGAATAGGACATTTCAATAGATTAGTGAGAATCATGAATTTGAACATGGGAATAAATTGAACTTGGGAGGATATCATGACCACATAGATTAATACATACATTTGAGAACTTAACATAATATTGACTAAACATAACATAGAGGTTTGAAACTTACATTGAAAAGGAATATAATTCACATGGGAAGGATTATTATCATGGCTTAAATGTGAATTAATGAGGAAAATATCATTAAGTCCATAATTCTATTGTGTTAAATCATAAAAGTGAAATTAAATCAAACTTAGAACAAAAAGGAAATTTTTGGACTCCATCGATTGAAGGAACCTATTGATGAATACCCCACATACCTGAAGTAGAATCTTTGGAGAAATCCTTGAATTTTATCTTGTTCTTGAGAAATCCTAATTTCTTGAAGAAGAGAGATGACCACCTCTCTTAATTCTCTTTGGTGGAATTGAAGATTATGTCATAATTTGGGGATTTAGGGTCTTTATACCACCCCTTGTGAATCCAAAATGACATGGGTTTGGATTTTAAGGGAGTGACAAAAGACATTTAGGACCTTGGAAAAAAGTGCAGGAAAATATATTTCCAGTCATTACGACTCAGATTATGACTCGTAACAACTGGTTACGACTCATGATCTGAGTCATTGTCTAGGATCTTGGGATTCTGGGCACATTATTGGTTAGGTTATGAGTACACGCAATGGCTCATAAGGTCTGATTACAAGTAGTTTTTTGGAATCATAACCACTGGGGATGATTTTGGGTTACACACCAATGTGACTACAAGTCCCCCAGACAACTCATAGTCATTAATTATGAGTCATGTTGAGGTATCGTAGTCACTGGGCTTAAGTTAAAGGGATTAACTGGAGTGGTTACGACTCACTCGTGATGATTCATCACGAGTGGTTACTACTTAGGCAATCTTGTCAGGATCTCAAGTAAGAATTTACACAACTTCTAGTCATTTTCTCGAATCAATGCGAGGCTTGATATGCTTGGAGTACTTACCTCATGGGCTATTTCTTGGAAAGTTTAGAATATAAAAACTCAGGGTATTATAGATATTAAAGTGAGTTTTGTTTTCTTTCTCTATTTTCTTTAGCCAATAGTGCTCCAACTGACCTTTCTTATGTCGCAATAGAGTGTATCAATGGTTTCCCAGGTGTGGGTTTTGCAAGAATTAGAGGCTTTATCAAGTATGATTTGATACTCTCAAAGTCCATGGTACAAGCTTGGTCCCATTCAAAAGGAGTATCCTTCTTCATGAGATGACTAAATGGTTGACATTTTCTAGATATGTTTGAAATAACAACAACAACAACAAGACACCCAGTGCATTTCCACATAGTGGGGTTTGGGGAGGGTAGAGTGTACACAGACTATACCACTACCTCTCGAGAAGTAGAGAGGATAATTCCGATAGATCCCCGGTTTAGGACCCATAATAGTATAGCAAATCACAAAACATAAATGCATATAGACTAGTACATTATGCAAAATAAACTAACACCGATATCTACAAGGTAATATAAAAGCCACCACATACTACTAAAAAACTATCTTACTAAAAGTATAAATATCACTCAACACCCATGAACAAGAAACTTTAAACACAAATAAAGAAATGCTTTCACCCCCTAACCCTCTACCCTAATCCACATCTTCTACACCTTCCTATCAAGGGTCATGTCCTCTATCAGCTATAAATACTCCATATCATGCCTAATCACCTACCTACAATAATTCTTCAGCCTACCTCTACCCTACCTAAAACTATCCATAGCTATTGACTCATACCTTCGCACTAGAGCATTAGAGCCCCTCCTCATTACATGCTTGAACCAACATAACTACACTTCTCGTATCTTGTCCTCCACCAAAGCCACCCCCAACTTCTCCTGAATAATCTTATTCCTCACCCTATCTTTCCTGGTATGGCCATACATCCAATCATAAAATCTTCATCTCCTCTACCTTCAACTTCTGGATGTGGGAGTTCTTAACTAACAATCACTCTATTCTATACAGCATCTGATCAGACCTCCACTCTGTAGAACTTACCTTTAAGCTCAAGGGGAACCTTTTTATCATATAAGTGATTTTCTCTTTTATAAATACAAGAGAAGATATCCCTAAATTCTTTGAGTATGTCGATATAAGTGATTTTCTCTTTTATTCCAAGAAAAGCACTTAGGTAAGTTGATCTTGGGTATTCATTGGTTCCGAGATTAACTTTCTTCAAGGGATATCGTGGACTTCACTCCTTCTTCAAGTTATGAAGGAGCACCTCCAACATCTTTCTCTTCTTCATCAAGCTTTATTTGAGATGAAACATCTTTCTCATTTTAGGTTGTAACATGATTTGAGGAGCTAACACTTTATTTATCTTTCTCATGCTTCTTGGTATAAACCACAGTATGAGCCTTTACTTTTAACACCTCCTTACATAAAACCACCAATTTCGTCCGTTTCTTTATTCTAAAAGGAATTAAACTTTGAAAATCCTTTTGGATCTTAGGTAATAAGTGCATTATCATACTTTGGCGACCTCTCTGATGCTTGTTTCTTTTCTTCTTATTTATAAGACCCAATCTCTCGAACACAAAAGTTATTGTAATTGATTCTCTAAGTCGATCAGAGATAGAAAGCCTTTTATTGGAAGTAGTGGATTTTTCTTCCACGGTAATATAGTTCTACCTGCCCTTATTATAGAGATGCAAACTGGAGTGGCTCCATGTAACCTAGGCCTTCATATGTTTTCTTGGTTTTATTTTCTAATGAGAGTTTAACCAACCTCTATGGCTCATTAGGATTATATCAAGCCTTTATAAATAATTTATAATTATTTGGATCAAAGCCTTCTTTTGTGTTTTTCATAGGGAGTGTCATATTTTGTGCCAGATTTTGAGCTACACACTCTCTAAGTAGCCTTGAGGATGGATTTATTGCATTGATCCACTTGATGGGTAGATCTATACCTCCCATTACATTATCTTGTGCACCAAATGAATTATATTTCTCTTTCTTTCTTTGGTACATAGCAGAGAACATGAGTTGCCTTCTTTTTTGAAGATGCAATGCTTTCTTTATTCGAAGCAAAGAAAGGCTTATTAATGGCGACTTTTTGATAGTTATCGCAACTTTTTAGCTGTAAGATCATCAAACTTGGTTGTTGTGACATCATCTACTCTTTTCTCATTCACAACATACTTCTTCACGTAAAGTTTTGCATCGACAAAGTATGACTCAGCCTCAGTATATGGCTTATCATCGACAACTATCATTCTTTCAACACTTCCTTTGAGATACACCAAACATTGATAGTAAACGGATGATTTGATTTTATTCTCGTGTACCCAAGGTATACCAAGAAATATATTGTATGAAGTCTTGGCATCAATCACATACATCAATGCATATGTTTAAAAAATTGTCCATATGAATCCCCAGCTTGAATCAATGCATTTGATTGTAAATCATCCATATGAATCCCCAAATTAACAGATCCCATGTCCCTCTGGCCCCCTTGGTTGGAGCCTCAGATCATCAAATGGCTTTTGGCCAGTTATCAGTAGTGATGCTAAGTTCCTTCATTATGCGAATAGGTAGGATATTGACTATGCATCCCTCATCTATCAAGGTTTTGTTTATATTTTCTCCCATACCTTGACCCACCATGTACAAAGAATGATTGTATGGGGTTACACCAAGTAGGAGATCATCATTTGTGAATGTGATTTTTGTATCACATACATGTGCTTCTTAGCTAAGAGGTTTAGTTGGCTTTTTAGTAGATGAAGGAACTTTTATGGGTAGATTTTCACCCTTTGACTCCTCTTTGCCAATATTAAACAAGATTCCTCAAGGTTGACTTGAGCAATCTTTACACGAAACCAACTTGGTAAGAATTCTTCCAAAGTCACTAGACATCATATTTTTTGGTAGTGAAGCTCTATTACCCTCATCTTCTTTGGAAGCTCCACTAGCCTCTGTTTCCTTGGTTTCTTCACCATCCCCTTTTAGTTGGCTGCTCAGATGACTCTTTTTATAGACTCATTTTCTTGTGTCTGTGCCTAGTCCCCAGAGTCCAACCTTCATCATCACCTTCATCAATTGAAGACTTTTCATTCTCTAATAGTAACTAATTATGCTATTTGATGCATATTTGGACTGAATCAATAAATCTAAAAGTGATAGAGATTTGATGAGAACTGGCTTCATATAGAAGAAGATCTTTTTCTCGTTTGCCAATTGCATGACGTTATCCTTAAAGACAAAAAACTTTTCTAGAAAGTGACCTACAAGCCTATGATACTTTCTATAATTTGAGCCATTGGACCTTCCAGCTTCATCGGGATGCTTCATCTTTGGAAGTTCAATAAGCTTATTCTCAAAGAGTTCATTAAAAATCTAAGTAACATCAAAATCAGGGAAGGGGTATTTTTTTTCTTACATCTCTTTCATAGTTATCTTCTGATTCACACGTGTTCGGGAAGTCATCTTCATATTTTGATTCTTGCTCACCTTTATGGTGAACTTCATAGGAGACACGTTGACATTTATGGATTTTTTGTTGTCATTTTTTGGGACAAACCTACTCCATCCTATGGGTTCCTACTTATCCTTTACCCTTCGAGGGTTATGGATAGGTGGTACTCCCTTCCGATAAAAGACCTACTCAGCTCTATATCATGAGCACGTGTAGCTAACTTTTCAAAGGATTTTAGTTTAATGCCATGGAAGAAATATAAAAGCTACAAGTGAATACCTTAGATGCGTATCTCTATTGCTGAAGTTTCGCTGAGCCTATCTTTGTAATTTAGACTTGCATTTCTCCATCGATTAATGAAGTCAAGGACTGTATCATCCTTTTTTTACCTAGTATTCATGAGCTTTACCATGATCATTGTATGACTTGTGCTATAAAAGCAATTTAGAAAGTCATTCTCCAATTGCTCCCAACTATTGATGGAGTTAGACTCAAGGTCTGTATACTAATTAAAGGCATTTCCATTTAGGGAATGAACAAAATTTTTAAAAAGGTAGTCACCATAAGTTCCAGCATTGTTAAATGTCTCAATAAAATGTGTGATATACCGCTTTGGATTCCTTTTTCCCTCAAATCGTTAAAATTTGAGGGATTGATAGTCGGCAGGTATTTTGAGGCTGTCAATTCTTGCAGTGTAGGTCTTGGCGTATGTAAAGGAAAACTTAGTGACAATATCATACTCATATTTTAGGGCCCCTTCAATTAATTCTTTCAACTAATTAATTGGGATTATTCCCTTAGAAGAAACTTATACCTCCTTATTCGGTAGTATTTGTTTTCCAGGATATCTATATTGTGACCTTTTTGATCTTTCCCAGGTGCATGGATAGACTTTCCATCTATTAAGTCATCCATCCTATCTGCCAATTTATCAATCCAAGTATCTTGATTTTTCACATACTTAGTGAGACCTTCAATTTTCCTCATTAGGTTTGCAAGCTACTCCTCCACAAATGAGGCGTTAGTCACCTTGGCCTGCATAATTACTGGAGACATTGTAGAGTAACGTGGATTGTTGCATAAATTGATCTTCAAAGTACTCAGCTTATGCGATGTAAGTGGAGACAAGGAGTTGTTTGAACATCTGTCGTTCTTTTATACCAGAGTATTTCAGACCAGAGTACTCAAGTAGAGTTAGAGTCTTCTTAAGTGTTTTTGCCATATTGCTTTCTTCTTCGGAAGCACTTGTATGGGATCTCCCTCCTTTTAGGGTTAAAGATCCAAAAATTTAAGTTAGCGCGGACAACACTAGGTGTGTTTGTTTTCCTAGCATGCTGGCCTTGCTCCTTGTGACAACTCCAAAGCTTCCAAAAGAAATGCCAAGGATGCTCTATACTTCAGCAGAGAATTTGGATTCAGCAGCCTTGGCAGCAGTTGATTGAGAATTTACCTTCTTGAAAGTCATTTTGTTGTTCTTAAACTGTGAAGTTAGAAAAGTTAAGATAAGAGGTAGATATTGTCCCACTGTGTATGCCAGAATTTGTTAGACATTAGAATTTTGAGATCGAGAAAAAATAATTGAGGCAAAAAATATTGCAACAATCATTTTATTGATTTCAATATGTGAGTGTCACAATCTCTATGAATCCTCTGATTTTACTTTTCAAATATAAATTCAAGTGCTTCGAGATTCTTGAATTTGAGCTTGATTTGCGGATTTAATGGATTTGATCTCAACTTGTACTTGAATTTAAGGGCTTTTGGGATTATTCTTGAATTTTTTGGTCTTGATCTTAAATCTTGATAAACTGGATTTGAATGCTTGAACTTTGTAGAAAAATTATAATGTTTAATCCATAAGTTTTCTCTTGCTTCTTGTTAGAGTTCTTAGTCCTTTTTTCTAATTGTGAGACCCTTATTTATAGTTATAGGAAGTAAAGAGTCATGGTGACATGAACTTCTTTTGACCAATCAGATTCAATTGACATGACATCTTTTATGGGTTTTTGATTTCGCTAGGTCTATTGCATCATTTTGACATGTGACATGGTCCTATTGGCTCCTTCACTTGACTTGGCATGCCACGTTATTTGACACGTGATAGTTATTTGGGCTACTAGAATATGATAATATCTTGGACTTCGCAAAGTGAGCTCATCATTTTTAACCAAAATCAATGAGTTAGCCCAGTAAAAAATGGACTTTAATTAAATCCATACATGTTTGGACTTAACTAATAATCCAATTATATTAATATGCAATATTTATTTGGGACTAATATATTTTTAATTTAATACAATTCAAATTTCATATGAATTTTAATTTAATAAAATTTTATTGCCTATAACCCCTAAATTGATACAATCAGATAAAATTTTTTAGAAAAAAATTCTCTAAAAAGGTTAGCTGAAATTGGTGTTTATGATAATTTCAATATATTTCTTACTTTTATCAATGATGGAGATTTCAATCTCTTGTTGTACAAAAGAGTTATCAACATAGATAAGATGGATACAAAGTTTGATTACAAAAATGGACTTCAAATTTCAAACTGGATTAGAATATACTAATTTTTCCTGTCTGGATATTTCTACCTTGGATTTCTTTTCATATGCACACTAGGAAGTATGCAAAAAAGTTACTTATGCAGTTTAAAAATTAATTGAGTTAGACACAACCACTAAGACTGAAAATATATATTATGGCTAAGGTGTGAGTGTAAATAGACTCTTTGGAATCTATAATTCACATTGTATAGGTGAAAACTAAAGATGAAAACTCAACAAGTTACTCACAAAATATTGATATGAAAACATCCCAAAATATTGCAAGCAATGTAGAAAGCTTGGGCATTCTGTGAATAATTATTGTATATTGGAAAAAAACAAAGAGATGAAAAAAAGAGGCACAACATAAATCTCATCTTGTCATTGATCAAGAGTGTCCTATCAACAGATAATAAAAAGTTAAAAGTTATTAATATCACTCTAAATAGGAGAACAAATATTTAAAATAAGAAATTTATCTTGAATGAATTATCTAGAGGAAGGAGCTATCCTTCTGAAGAAATCTATAAGCCAACCGGGAGCATATTTCAGAAAGACAAACAATACCTTACATCTACATCAGGTGTTATTTAGATAAAAGAAAAATACTAGAGTTATCAAAGGCAAGGAAGGTGAACAACTCATCAATAATTAGATGGAGGTTATTGAAAAAATATCTCAGGTACCGCCAAAACTGTGCATGCGGAAGGTGAAAAGGAAGAATATTGCTAAACGAACAAAACACTAGCATGAAGAATGAGTTATATGTAGTCATCACTATCTCTAAACATAATAACTGTGTGATCATTAAAAATGACAAATAATTACAAGTTGATATATATATGATAGAGAATGAGAAGAAGTGAGCAAAAAAAAAAGTAAATTGATATATAGAAGGATAGAAGGCTCCAAGAAAAGAAAGAAAATAAAATAATCAGTGAGGAAGCTACAGTAGCTATTACATAAAATTACTTTGACAAATTTATGAAGGATACAGAGGAGAAACCACCAAACACTAATAAAATTAGATCAAAAACACCAATAAAAAGGATAAAAAAATAAATAAAGGAGACTCATACTCTCAAGATATAAGGCTAGATATGACATTATCTAAAAATAAGAGAAAGAAGAAGAGAGTACCTCTGTTGATTCAGTTGTAGAAGATGGAGAAGTACAAGAAAAAAAATTATGCATAAACATAGGAGAAAAGAGATCGATAAAAAAATCACTGAAAAAAGGTAAAGACAAGTAAAATATCCTTTAAAGAACCTGAAATAGAAATGAGTGCAAAAGAAAGGCAGTATCTACAATACAAAATTAAAATTAATTCAAAAAAAAAATTCAATTATCATGATTAGACTACTCAACTACAATATCAAGGAAATGAAATTCCATGCTTCCTTCAAGATGCTCAAATTTTTTATTAATAATCAAAATGTCTCACTAGTTATTATACCCGAATCTTGAATCAAAGAGAATAAAATTATGAATTATAAGAATATTCTTGGTATGCATAACTGTTACGCTAATTGAAGAAATAAGATCGGGGCATTTTAAAAATAAAAGCTCAAATGTTTCATGTATGCTAGTGAATATTAAATTATGACTTGTAAAATCGAATAGGTCGAAAAAACTTTGCTTATTATATTGTGTATGTCAAATCTACATTAACTGGTAAAAAGACTTTATGGATATATATGAGGATTCTTGCCTCCACTATCAAATTTTCATGGATTGTAATAGATGACTTTAATTTAATTGTATTCTAAGTATGGAAGAGAAGTTAGATGGCAGTCCTCCCAAACTCAGCAAGGGTATATCATTTATGGAGTGCTTGAATAATTGTTTGCCCATTGATATTAAATATACAAATGATGAGTAATCTTGATGCAATGAAAAGAATGAGAAAAATATTATTTGAAAGAGATTGGATGGAATAATTTGCAATAATATCTTTCGCAAAGAGTCCAACACTTTCTTAGAGTAGGATCAGATTAATATTCACTTTTCATCACCTTTGGCAACATTAGTATCCCTTAGCTTATATCAAGTAATTCAGATTTTTAAATTTTTAAATTAATTCTGATGATTTTTAGGATGTAGTTAAGGACAATTAGATGTTCTTACGAAATTACAATATAATTTGGCAAAAGCATCAAGAATATAAAAACTGCTAGCAAATTTTTGAATGTATGATCTAAAATCCAAAGTAAAAAATATCTTTGAGAGATCTCAACAACTTGAAAAACATACTGCTTAAAGTTAGTAAAAGTATATCAATTCTTTGGGTCAAACAAATAGAATGAAAATGAATAAACTAACACAGAATTGATTACTCATCACAAAAATATAGATATTTTTTGAATACAAAAGGTTAATCTTAAGTGAAAATCTAGAGAAGTATTAGAATATAAAATACTTTCATTCTACAGTCAAAGGTAGAAGAAAATTTCTTCAAATTCACAAAACTAAGATAGCTAAATGATGTTTTAATCGACGAAAATGAGGAAATACGCAAAGTTATTACTAATTCTACCAACATCTATGCTCTCAAAGAAATGATAAAGTTTACAATAATTTTTTGGATATTATTCCTAATTGCATTAGTAAAAGATAATTAGAGATTTCTAATGAAACCTTTAGTATAAAAAATTAAAAATGAAGTCTTTGGGATTAATCCAAACAACTTTCCTGGTCCTCAAGTAGCAGTTTGTTATTTCAAAAGACATAAAACATCTTTGATTTAGATAACATACAACTAGTTAAAACTATTTTCAATTGTGATCAAATATCCAAATACTTTACTAACACTTGCTTGATCTTACTTTCTAAAGTAGAATCTCCAGTGTTTCTCTGATTTTAGACCAATAAACTTTAGTAACATTGCTCAGAAGATTGTGTCCAAAGTTGTGAATCACAGACTCAACTTGTATTTTCTTAAAGATAATTTATCTTAATCGTAGGATTTTTATTAAAGAAAGATGTATTGGAGAAAATCTTTTACTAACACAAGAAATTATTTATGAAATTAAATAAAGAACAAATAAGATGATGTCATATTTAAAATTGATATGAATAAGATTTATGAGAGGATTTTCTGACAGTTCATCTGCAAAAATTATGAAAAGAATGGACTTCGATGATAGGTGGATCTATAACATATAAAATCTTCTATAAAACAATTAGTACATTGTATAGCAAAAGATATGATTTCTTTCAAACACAAAGAAGAGGCAAGCAGGGAAACCTCATATAACCTTCACTTTTCATTATAGAGGTAAAATCTCTTTCTTTAATTCTTCAAAAACTATTTGAAAATTCATATTTCAATGAATTCACTATTAATTCCATTGAACCAAGATCTATTGCTTAGCTTAAGTTGGTGAATTAATTATTTTTTATTCAGATAAAATTAAGAATTTAAAATTAATTACAAATTGCTTAAAGAGATATGAACAAAACTCTGAACAACAAAAAAATAATAAAAAAAAAAGTTGATTCATAATAAACAATGCCATATCTGCAAAAAGACTTAACATAAAGTTCAGTATCCTTCAACTCAAAAGAAAAAAAATTTCACTCACATATTTATAATGTTCACTATTTATAAGAAGAAAAAGAATAGAATATTTTACAGATATGATCACAAAAAATCTCAAGAAGATTAGCTTATGATAATACAACAGATTATCAATAGAGGATAAGATAATTTTAATTAAACATGTTTTGAACAATATGTCTATTTATCTACTCTCCATTTATCAACCTCATAAGACTATCATTTATCAAACAAAGAAGAACTTTGCTAATTCTTTTAAGCGGACCAAAGATGAAAGACATAAGTATCATTGGACCTCATAAAATAGAGTTTATTATTCAACAAAAGAAGGTGAAAATAACATCAAATCAATAATGGATAACGCGGGAAGCTCAAAGGTTAAAATTTAATAGCAATTTTAATAAATGACACATTATGAATCAAATTTAAGAAAGCAAAATATTTTAAATGACTTCATCTAGTAGCAAGAAAACAGAGCTAAAAACATTCTCATAATTGATGAAGAAGGATGAAGATTAAAAGAAAAATTAATCATCTAATTCAATACTGCATAAAAATAGCTTCAGTTTTTAATGGGATAGTTAAATAATCATTGATAAAGTCTCTCAATTTATGAATGTCTCTACTTCTACGAGGATTATCTAATTTCATATTTAATGGAAAATAAAATATTTTTATATTAAATTAATATTTTTTCAATCATCTAGTCGATCTGATCTAATAAATTACTTTTTAATCTTCAACTCTAGAAGATGGTTCAATTTGAAATATCAATTCAGATAAAATTTTAGTGATAAATTAACATAGGAATCTTCTCAAAAAAAGACAATACTACTCTTATTAATAACATGATTTGACACAATAATTTTTTATGTGTTTATCTTTGTGAAAAGTTTTACATAGTAGAGTGATGATGGATCTAAATTTTATTATATTCGAAGTTTATTAGCCTTTTAGATGTTCTTATTGTAGAAATTTTAAGAAGTAAAATATTGAGCACTTATTTGTCAAAATTTTCAAGATATATGAAAGTAAAATCGATTATTTGAGGTGGAGAAGGATCATAATACCCTAAAATTGATGTTAACGAATTAATTTGTTTCAATGAGGGAAAAATCATGTTCATGAGCTTATTTTATAGACTCTATACAATATCATCGTATGAAAAAAATTAAAAGAAAAAGATGTAAATACAAATTTGAAAATATCAAAATAAACACCAGAAGAATTATCTTTTGAATTAATGCACAAATAATTATGATTGCCTACAAACAATTCAAAAATATTGATTTAATCCTTTTATGCAATGAGAGAAACTCTACATCATTTTTGAAAATGCTTTGGAGATGAATACAAATGTCATCTTATGGATTAAGACCTACAAAAAATTTATATGATAAATAGTGATGATTGTTTTAAAGGTAATCTAGGTTCAAGTGGGGAAGGGGGTAAAATTAGAGAGGAACATGATAATATAATAAATGTGTATGAAAAAATCTTAAAATTCTCACCAATAACATGGCAGAGGCATAGGTTCTGAAAACTGATTTACTATGGTGTATGTTAGTAACATAATAAAGAACCAAAAAGCTCGTGGTGAACTAAAACTTAATAATATAGATACCATATGGAGCTTGTGGGATAAGATAAACAACATCAGAGATTTTCTCAATCCAATAGATAATTAAAGAGTACAACATTGCTTTAGAAAAAAAAATATAGTAATGAATTGTGTAGCTAATTTGGGACTTTAGTGAAATTAAAGGACATGAATTATAGAACAACAACAACTACCACTGGAATCTAGAGGTGAATCGATATTGAATAAAATGTAAATATCTTCTCTTATAACTATAACCAAGAAGAACTCTTTCTTTATGGGAAGAAACTTGTATAGAAGTTATAGTTTTAATGTTCTATGAGGAACTTGTATAGCTAACGTCCTCCTCAAATTTATTTTTGAGAGCTATATTGAAATCCTACTTGATTTATAGAATGAGGTATGTCATGTCCTAAGAACTAATGAGTGGTTTTTTATCTTCATAATAGTTGCACTGCGCTTGTTTGGTACCAAGAAAAATAATTCTTAAGAAAATAAGTCATTGTTTATTCATATTTTGTGTTCTTTACATGAGTTGAAAATTATTTAAAATGCATTTATATATAATATAGACAATGATTATGAAAATTTGAGGTGGGATAGGAGTGTGGTAGATGGAGCTATGAGGGTGAGGTAAAGATATGAAAGAGGATAGGAAAGACAAAATCAATATAGAATATCATTTGTGGAGCTTGTTTTTCTACTTCTATTAAAAAAAATTATTTTTCTCATTTTTAAGGAATGAATTTTTGTAAAAAAAAAATATTTTTCAAAAATTTTAATTAGCTCAACATGAAAAAATTAAAAAATTCATACAGAACACAACTTGAGATGCTCTAGTTTTTTTTTTAAAATCTTAATATAATTAGAGCTTGTGATAAAGACATGATGAATAATTGACTCAGTATGCCTAGTATAATGGATAGGCTTCTCAAATTAGATTCCTATTAGATCTAAAGTATGTAGAGGCCGTGTAAGTTGTGATGAATAAGGAGACTAATTCTCCTTAATCTTTGACACCTAGTTACTATAGGTTTCTATATGTTTAGTTGTTGTATAAATTTATTATTGATGCATGTATGTTAAAAATAAATGAACAACTCTTTCATGATATTTGAGTCTTTTGTAGTTTAACAACCATTTTTCTTTTTCGTTAAAAAACCTTTAAAAAATCAAAACTAAATGGGAGATAGAATAGAGAACTCTTCTACTGTGGCGACTTCAGTTGTTTCAACGAATGCTATGGGAAATTATTATCCTACGCCTAATCTTTATCACCATTTACCTATAAAGATCACATCAATAAATTTTTTGCTTTGAAAAATATAATTTATTTCAATGATATACGATTGTGGTCTTAGCCATTATACTGATGATAGTGAACTTGTACCACCGTGCGTTTAGGGTGGTGATGTACCAAATCCTGCATATAATTTTAGGTCCATGAAGATCAACTTGTCTTGAATTAGATAGTCACTTCAGTTTCAGAAAGTATTCTTCCTCAACTGGTCAGAGTAGAAATAGCTCGTGTTGCTTGGAATAAACTTGTCACAGCCTATGCTACAGGGTCTAAACTATTTATTCTTGAACTTAAGGAAAAATTACACAACTTAAGTCATGATAATGCTACTATTGAAAGTTATGTACAAGGGGCAAAAGTGATTAATAATAAGTTGGTTGCCTCGTATCACCCAATTACTGATGATGACTTAGTAGAGTTTATTTTTGACAGATTAGGCCTTACCTATCTCTCTTTCAAATGGTTGTTTGAATCACATCTTGAGGATATCACCTTTGATGCTTTATGGTATGTTATCTAATGAAGAAAGACAATTAAAATGTGAGGATTCTAGTAATGTTATTGCTCCAATAGCACAGTACACACAAAGTTCAATCTCAATACCTCGTGGTGATATCGCCCGAATTATATCTCTAAGAAATATAACGCGGTCACTGTCAAATATATAGCCCAACAAACATTGAACTGTGTTGGAGTAACTTTTTAAGAATAGTATCAATAGTAAAAAAATTATTGCTTTGGTCGAAATCAATATGAGAGAATACTAGGACTATGTTCCCGCTGACTTCTTAACTCCATAGACTTATTGTGCTCCAACTAACTATCACAATAACTTACATGAAGAATCTGATAATATATGTATCACTAACCGTCTTGTAAATGACTTTGATGAATTTCACTCATTACCTTTTGAAACTTAGAATGTCGCCTTGCTAACTCTTACCCTGGTTCCTAGATTAACTATTACCTTTTGAGTGTCAAGTTAATTAGATGAGGGTTGGTAGCCTCAAATTAAGATTGTGATATTGTTTTGCTAATCTCTACCTCTTTTTTGATGAACGTATTGAATATAGGTAGGTTCTTAACTTCTGTAGTCATTAAGAAAGCAATCAAACCAAATATGATTATAATACATGCAAGAATATTGATCAAGAATGACTTCACACTTCTTTAATTCGTTATTCCATCAGGGTTCCCACAATTCTAGTTAGGTGGTTTAGCCGCTCATGTTTGCAACAACATCCGTTCAAATCAAGACAGAAAGCATATGAACGCTCTTACAATAGTTTAAAAACAACATAGAGAATTTCAAATTAATAATCAATCATAAAACCAAGAACAAAGGATTCCAAGATTAAGAGTTGAATCTCAGAATCAATATAGTATTGTGAATGTAAAGAGTGCGTCAGCTAATACAAAAACATCAAAAGGGTACTTATAGAATACAGCATAACTATACAAATTCTAATTAAAATAAAAAAGAAAAACTAAGTTGGTGGCCACTTACAGACCTACTTAGGGATCGTAAGTACTACTTATGGACACCTAGGTGGGTCGTAAGTGTCAAACCAATATCTATGCTGCAGGAACACCACCTATGATGGCACTTAAGAGGGGCGTAAGTGGTACTTACACCTCATAAATGATCCTTCATAACTCTCTAAACAAATTTCAACCTTCAAATCCATAGAGCATTCATTCTCTAATACTTATGTGGCCACTTACGATCGCCATAACTGAAATTTACAGTTGGTAAGTGGAGTCCTTTTAACACTTTAACTCTTTTTCTTCTTTTACGCTCCAAAACCTAGCTTCCTATAAAACAAACACAAAAACACATCATATCTAACAAAATGGACCTAGGTACTTACTTATTTTATAGTTTTTAGCATCGAAAATTCCATGAAACCATGGCACATCAACACTCTCAGATTAGAATATTTGCATGTCCTCAGGAAACAAACATAATAACAAAACAAAATAATGATGCTTAATCAAGAGAAACCTAAGGCACCTAAGGTAGTCAACTGAATTTCAACTTAACAACTTTTACTCCTGATTTTCAACATTTTCAAAACTAACTGAGTGGATCTATGTGTCGCAATAATGTGACACAAAGGAATCAAGCTATGGCATTACAGTAGCAATAAAAAATAAGAAAACATGTAGTATTCACTACCAAAAAAGATAAGCAGCTAGCAACACAACCCATGTAGCCTCACAACAAAGAAGTCCAGTCTTATAGTATGACCATGCATATCAATATAGAGACGATATCGAGACACTCACTCTCACAAAAAAAGTTCCAACTTATGTGCATAGAATACCATAGGCTTTCCCTTATTTTCTTTACCTTAATTTTTTGGACAATTGGACTAGGATCACCATAGGACTTTATTCAGCTTGTAACATAGGCTTGGGGCCTGGTATGATACATTTTGGGAGATGGTGACTTTCCTTCCTTGACACTACAATTATATTTAGGTTCCACTTCTCAAAAACTTTCTTTTACTTCTTCCTTATTTCACCTTTTTCTTTATTACTTATTCAGGTTCGGTGTGATTTCTTTATTTTCTCTTTTTATTTTCATTTGTCTTTCTTTTTTCTTTTCTCTTTTTTTTATCTTTTTTTCTTTTTACCATACCCAATCCTACTTTCTTTTCTCTTATTCAAACACTTCTTCATACCTAATTTTAAATATGCACCCTTATGATAGCCACCCTCAACTTAGAGGATTTGCCTGAGTTGAGGTGCTTAATATCCAAGGAGGGAGCAGGTCCAAAATAGGTTCATTGTAATTAATTTGGGAAGGTAAAGGTAAGAATAAAATAATAGGTTAATATAGGCTAAAATTAAAGGATCAACAGATACTTATTCACATTTGGATGGTCATTTAGGCTGAGTGTACTAAATTCAAAAATGGCATATGATCACATCCTACGAACTATCCTACAACCTAGACAAGACTAACCGGTCAAGTTTTAATTTAAATGCACAAAGGAAACTAGGTAATTATCTCATACACATATGGTACAAAGTTATATTATCAACTATTACCTATCCAGTTCATGCAAATACTAAGCAATGATTATTTTGTCCCTAATCCTAATGCCATAATAAGATTTACAGTAGTCACACATATATTTATATCACATAGTTCACAAAGAGAACATAAAAAATATGTCAACTACACTTAGGTTCCTTATTTTTCTCCTAATTAAATAAAAATAATATCTAAACATGTTGGCTCTACTAAGAATAGACTCTGAAAAAAAGAGACACGATGATAAAAATTCCAAGAGAATATCTAGACCCACAAGTAGCCCCACCCCCACCAAATAAGCAAGCATTATCCTCAATGCATTAGGCTACTAAAAAACAAGAGAGTTAGAAACATTCTTGTGGTACCTTAGGTGCATAGTTTGGACATTAATCATAATAACACAAATTATCACAAACATAGAGATAACAAATTACCTTGGGTTGCCTCCCAAGAAACGCTTGATTTAATGTCAAGGAACAACGGGGGTACCTTGGTTACTTAGAATTCATCAAGATAGCCATAGGGTTGGCCTCCAAGGTCATCAACACAATTTATTACTAAAACCACCCTCATGTTATTTGGCTGCTTTATAGTTTTGCAAACATTAAATGTGACTTCCTTATTATTCAGCCTAAACTTAAGCTCACCCCATTCTATGTCCACCAATGCTCTACCTATGGCTTAAAATAGTCTCCACAACAATATGAGCATCTCAAAATCAACCTCAGGATCTAAGACAATAAAGTTGGCCCAAAACGATGAAGTTATCCACCTTGACTAAACCATTGATCAATATGCCTACGGGTTTCTTAATTGTACGATCCATCAATAATAATTGCATCATAGTGGGTTCAGGATATCTCAAGCCCAATTGTTTGAACACCACCTTCGATATCAAGTTAATGCGGCACCTAAGTTATATAGAGCTCTGGCAAATTTAGATATCCCAATAGTGCAAGGAATAGTGAAAACTTTAGGATCACCTTTCTTTTGCTCCAGAGATCAAGATGTAGTAGCACTACCATGGTGCAAACCCCCAATATCCTCATAACTGGCATTTCTATTTTTATTACCAAATACTTCATAAATTTTTCATAACCAGGTATCTACTCAAGAGCTTCAAGAAGAGGGGTGTTCAAACACAACTTCTTCAGCATAGCAATAAAATTTTTATACTTTTCTTTTTATTTCTTCTATTTCAATATTTGAGGAAAAAGTGGGGGAGGTTGTGGAATAAGCTTTAAGATTGATTTATCCTCTTTATGTTTTCCCTTACCATTCTCTGCTCGTTTTTCTATTCCTGTCGATAGACGCCAACTTGTGAGTTTCTGCTTTGGATTCATCATCAATATCAATAACATCATTTCTTGCCATATCAACCACAGGCATAGAATGATAATAATGCTCTTACCACTCTGAGTAGCAATATCTAAACAGTGCCCGTCGATTTTTAGATTTTGCACAGTGTTGCTGAAAGAGTGCCTGGTCGATGCTGATTCATTATAGCTGATATTTGAGCAAATTGCTACTCAAGCTGCTTAATAACAGTAGTATACGGTTTTAATTTCTATATCAGCCCTAAGATATCTACCTTAATCTCCTTAAGGCAACTCTTTTAACTCTCTTGACCCTTAACCAACTTTGACAACATTATTTCTATTATAGAATTAACATCTCTATTCCCTGGTAGAACGTAAGTAGCACTTTTATCCTTGTAGTTATCCTTTTTCCTATAATCACCATCTCTCTCTCTACTTCAATCCCTATATTTTTCCCTATAATAGCTCTAACCTTGATTCCCTTACCTCAAATTCCAAGAGTCTTGATTGGACCTTGGCCCTTGACTCAAAAACCTACCATCTCTTGATCCAGGTACTTCATTTTCTACTTAATATCAGAATAATACAACCTAAGGGTTTTACCTTATGTGCTCACAATATTTACCTTTTTTTAATTCATAGTTATAAACTGCTTGGTTAGTAACATAATCTCTATCCTCAGTTGTACAACTCTTGAGCCATCGTATCATCTATAATTCTCTGCTCACTAGAAGCACCAATAACATAGGTATCAACTTCTCTTTCTGCCTCCCGAGTATGCTACCCTCAGAGGGTATTAGAGACCCGAACCAAGATTTATGCAACTAAATCAGGCTTATGAAAGCACCACCAGTGATAGTTTTAGCAATAACTTTAGTATTGGTATTCACAGCTCTATGTAATATCTCAAGCAAATTCCTTCCTGAAATTCTGTGATTAGGAACTAGCATCAACTTCTTCTTGAACCTCAATTATATTCCATACAATGTTTTGTAATACAACTACCTGAAATTATAAATCACATCCTTCAACTGCAGCATTCTTGAAGGAAGGAATAATCAGTCCAAGAACTATTTCTGCAACTTATTCCAATTAGTGATGAATCCATGAGGTAGTTTCCATAACCATAATATTGCTTTGGCTGTAAGGGAAAAGGGGAACAACTAGAGTCTTAAAGCTTCCTGACACACCCCAGGTAAAATATATGAAGTGCAGATCCCAACAAAATTTAGGATGTGCATATTAGCGTCATCAGTCGGCACACCAGCAAACACACTCTTTAGATTTAGCTATTGGATCATAGCACTCGTAATATCAAACTTTACCCCCTGGGGAAACTTAGGAGGCATGATAGCTCATGTTTTAACAAGCTTAACATACCCTATATCTTCTTTTGAATCATCATATGCTAGCAAAAATAGAAAAGTTGAGGTACTTAAGCTTTTTATCTCTTCTAGATCTGTCGAGTTCTGCTCAACGTTGTCTTTTTTATCTCATTCTTTTCTTTTGAGATACACGATGGTCAACATCGTACCTCCTTGTATTCTCTTCAGGCAGTAACTACACAGTGGTTTATGTGGTTGTCTCTTGAACACCTTATGGAAATGGAGGTATTAGATTAGGGTAATTATGACTCTGTGTTCCTACTCTACTATATTTCCATTCTGTCATAAGTTCCATTCAAGCTCAATATCAAGTAGGATCAAGATATTTCCTTGACTCTTAGTACTAGCATACACTGGCGTACGTCTCAGAAATAAATAAAGCCAAAAAAACTCAACAACTTCAATCAATCTATCTTCGTATTCCTCGGCAACAATACCAAAATTTGATGTATCCCAAATTATACCTCCAAAAAATATAACACATCACTTTCAAATATATAACCCAACAAAGGTTAGGGTCGAACCACAGAGAATAGGCCGAATATTTATCAAAGATTTATTTATTGAAGTAGCTGGAAAATATAGAAAAGTAAATAGAGGGATTTTGTGAGAACAATATCAATAGTAAGAAATCTTGGTTGTTTGGATATAATCAATATAATATGAATACTAGGATAGCGTTTCCCCTAACTTTTTAACTCTGTAGACTCATTATGCTCCACCAAACCATCCCAATAGCTTACATGTAGAATCTGATAAGATATATATCACAAACTATTTTGTAAATGCCTTTGATGAATTTCACACGTGATATTTTGAGTCGTAGAGTGTCTCCTTAATGACCCTTACCCTGTACCACAGAATAACTATTACTTTTTGAGTG
This sequence comes from Capsicum annuum, assembly GCF_002878395.1. Taxonomy (NCBI): domain Eukaryota; kingdom Viridiplantae; phylum Streptophyta; class Magnoliopsida; order Solanales; family Solanaceae; genus Capsicum; species Capsicum annuum. The sequence goes on along the minus strand of NC_061116.1, from coordinate 82,230,423 downwards.
GCAAGTTAATTAGATAAGGGTTGGTAGCCTCAAATTACTATTGTAATTTTCTTTTCTAAATCTCTACCACTCTTTTCAAGTAAGTATCGAATATAGGCAGGTTCTTAACTTTTTCAGTTAAGAAAGCAATCAAATAGAAGATGACCACAATACATGCAAGAATATTAATCAAGAATGACTTTTACTTATTCTGCTTTGTTATTCCATCAGGGTTCTCACAACCCTGGTTAGGTTATTTAGCCGCTTATGTTTGAAACAATATCTATTGGATTCAAGAAAAAAAACATATGAATACTCTTATAATAATTTAAAAACAAAATCTAGAATCTCAAATTAGTAATCAATCACAAAATTAATAACAAAGGATTCAAAGATGAAGAGTCAAATCTCAAAATCAATATAGTGTTGTGAATGTAAAGAGTGTGGCAAATAATACAAAAATATCAAAATGGTATTTATAGAATACAGTAGAACCGTAAAAGTACTAACCAAAAATAAAAAAGGAAAACTAAATCGGTGACTACTTAAGGAGCCACTTATGGGTCATAAGTACTACTTACAGATCCTTAAGTGAGTCATAAGTGTCAGACCAATCTTCATGATGTCGTAAAACCACCTATGATAGTACTTATGAGCAGTGTAAGTGGTACTTACGCCTTGTGACCCTTCATAACTCTCAGAACAAATTTTAGCCTTCAAATGCTCAGAGCATTCTTCTTCTAATACTTACGAGGCCACTTACAGTGGTCGTAAGTGTCGCTTATGGCCTGTAAGTGGGACCATAAGTGGATTTCTTTACATATTTTAAATTTTTTTCTTCTTTTTAGCTCCAAAACCTAGTTTCATTCAAAAAATACTAAAACACATCATATTTAACAAAAGTACTTGCATATTTATCAGTTTTAAGCATTAAAAGTACCGTGAAACCATGGCACATCACATGAGCATTGTAGGGGCATAGTAATCATGGTCGCTGATGCTCTACTGGCTAGGCAAGTTTTTAGCATTCGCAAAGTCATAATTATGCCCCCATGAATCAGTCTGGGACTCCATCGCCTTCTACTGATATCTCTATAATTGTCTTTCATAATTGTGAAGAAAAGGGTCACATTACATGTATTTTCCTATCACCTAGGACTACAAATATAAATCAGATATCTAGATGCCTCTCTTCAAATCTAGTAAGTACGTCTTCCCAATCGACAGTAAATTGGTTGACGGATAATGGCACTATGCATCATCTAATATTTGATCTTGACAATCTTGTAGTTCACTCAAAATATCATGGTCCTAAAGAAATTACCCTAGGTAATGGCTTTAAATTGCTCATCTCGTATATTGGTGAAAGATCTCTCTCTATTTTTGATAAGTCATATGTCCTTGACAATCTTCTTTATGCTCCTGCTGCTACAAAATTTATTATCTATTAGTTTTTTTACTAATTCTATCCAAGTATCGAATGAATTTTTCTCTGACTACTTTTTGATTAAGGACTTGGAAATGAGGGTAGCTCTTCACAAAGGACCGAATAATAGAGGTTTATATTCCCTTCAAATATTGAAGTCATTTTCTTCACCAGCTATATATGCTACTTCACTTGATGTTTGGCATGCACTTTTGGCTCACGCATCCTATCCTACAATTTATTAGACTTTAATATCTAGTACTTTTATTTTGTCTAGTTGTGGGTTTTCTAGTTTGGGCCCAACTTAAGCCATTAGCAAGAGTCATAAAATTTCATTTATTGAGTCTAGTTTTAAGGCCACGAGCCCTGTATATTTGATTTGTTTGAATTTTTGGGTCCAGCACCTGTTATTTCAAATGATGGATATAAATATTATGTAATTTTCTTTGATGATTATAGAAAATATACGTAAATCTATTTTCTTAAATTCAAGTCTGAATTTCTTTGTTTTATTCAATTTTAAAAAATTATGATAAAATACTTTGGTCATCCAGTTAAGAGCTTTCACGTAGCTTAGGGGGTGAGTATCCAGCAATTAACCTCATATTTATGAGATAATGGTATCACACAATGTTTTTCTTGTCCTTATACTCCGAAACAAAATGGTTGTGTTGAATGAAAACATAGACATATTATTGTGATGTGTTGTGCCTTCTTACCAAATGCAAGTATTCCTTCAAAATTTTGGACAAATGCTTTTAATATAGTAGTTTATATCATTAATAGATTACCCAATCCCCATCTTAATAATCAACCCTCCTGATCTTGATTACTCCTTGTTACATGTATTAGGTTGTCTTTGCTTTTCATGGCTTTGCCCTTATATGAAAGATAAATTATATCTTCATTCTAAGAGGTGTGTGTTTTGGGGGTATAGCAAAATTCACAAAGGTTATAAGTTCTTTGGTCTTATTTTCTCTAAATATTTTGTCTCATGACATGTTTTTTAAGACATAGTTTTTCCTTTTGCTACTTAAGATGATGCAATGGTGATTACTATATCCACCAATGTTATCCTTCTTACTATCCATATACTTTTGTTACTTTCACATCCATTTGTACCTATTTCTTCCATATTGAACTCAACTAGTCCATCTCATGCAATAGTTAGTACCATCTCTAAATAGTGTCTAGCAGAAGCATCTGATCAGTCCCTTGTACAATTGCATAATATGCCTACAAATGTGTCTTCTTTATTGTTAGAGATCCCCTCAAATACATTGCCTACTAAAGGTCAAAACCAAGTGGCTAATTTTGAACAATCCAGTCTTTTAAGCAATTTACGTCATCCTAATGAATTGTCATGCTCTTTATCTAAGTCTCATCAAATGACTACCAAATCACAAATAGGTTCACTAAAACCAAAGTGTCCCATCTCTTAATTAGCTATGTCCTCTAATGTTATTGAGCCTTCTTGTTACTCTAAAGCTACAAAGTATGCACATTGGTGTAAAAGCGATGCAAGAGGAATACAATGCTCTCCTTTAAAATAAGATTTGGCAGTTAGTTTCTATAAGACCCTGATGATTTTATTTTTGACCCTCCTACATTCGCAATGTCAATTTTTGACTTCAATAATGTTTAAGGGTGTTAAAATATTATTTTGGGAAAGTTTTGAATTTTTGAATAGGTCTTGGAGTCATTTGAGGACCTCCGGTGTTGAAACCCTTAAGGGTGCACCACACAGTGAGGGACCAGGTTCCTCAAAGTCAATCTCAACCAAAGGAACAGTAAAGCAATAGTAAAGGGAAGGAAACTAAAGGCTTTATGGGAAATAAACAACATAAAGATATACAATGGAAACCCCATGCTCAAGGAAATAAAACCATGACTCGCCCTCACAAGCACCAAAATAGTCCACTATAACCAAACTCTAAATTACAGACTCAACTTTGAACCTAACTATAGGTTACTCCTACTTGCAATACCTCTATTGCAAGAACACCTTGACATCTCTGCCAAGTTTCCCTAAAAAACTGGTTAACTCTAACCAGCAACAAACTTAGGCAACTCTACCTAAGCACTTCTCTTAATAAATGAAAACACTAATCTTATATCATGAGTAGTTCAGTTACAAATTAGTACTAACTCAACAATAATTTCTATTTAAGCACACATAATCAGCTAAGAACTTGAACAGTGTTGAAATGGGGTTTTTGCTGCCTCTCTTCACTCTTTGTAATTGTAGAAAACCAATTATTCAAGAGGTATAACTTTTCTTATATAGATGAGTGATAGTTAGGGATGGAATATCATTGGACCATCTGTCCAAGTCAATACAAAATAGAACCTACAAGTTTGTTACATAAGAGGACAAAATTGTGCAGATACCGTGTGCTAGATGTACAGTAATTTGCATATCCAGGGACATAGTCCCTTGTAGTTTAGCTTCTCATCACCAAAACAATATATAGAAATTTTCCCCCTTTTTGATGATGTCAAACCAAACCATACAATTTGGGCATGAATGCATATTCATCATATTTAATCATTGTGATTACTACCTGAGGATGAATGCTCCTTCTATCATCACATTTTCTCTATCATGTAACATAGGGACCTGGTTCGGTGTTGTTATCTTAAAGAATAAACTTCCCCTTGTCATTGTGAACCTTTAATTTATGCATTTGTATTTCTTCCCTTTGTCATTGTGCCTTATTTGCTTCCCCTATCTGTTTTGCTTCCCCCTTTCACTATGCCTTACCATACTTCCCTATATCAGTATTACACACATACACCTAGTCATTACATATGAATCTAGTATTCCCTTTTTTGGCATCATTAAAAAGGATTAACAATAAACTATAAGTAAAGATAAGTACAACTATTTAACTCATCGCCATTAGGCAACACTAATATGAAGAACAGTCTTAAAATAAAGGAAACAAATAAGTACACAAGAAGAATTCATTTATTTAAAAATAGAATTTAGCACTATTACAATCAAACTAAAATAATAAACAAAACAAACATTCTTCTAGAGCCATCACAAGGAGCAAAATATGAAAATGACACTAGATTGATTTGAGGACAAGGATAATAAGACTTAGGTAGAGGGTTGTTTTAGCGGAAAAGGATTTAAGCAATATTTCTATTCTTGAATTTCTAGTATTGTGAGAATGCAACAACTGTTTGGTGAGATCCTGGACTTTATCATTCAGTTATTGAACTTTACCAATTAGTTCAGTCACTCTTGCTTGGAATTTTGCATTTTTAGCTGCAAGTTCGTCAGTGGAACCTAGTCCTTTAGAGGACAACCTTTGATTCAGGTGTACTATTTCAGTATCTTTGGTAGCCAACTTGATCCTTAACTCTTTCATTTCATTTACCAACCTTTCCAAAATAGCTAGCAACTCAGATACTTGATACGCAGATCCAGGTTTACCCTCTATGCATTCATTCTCTATAAGAGTTATTAGGCTGATCATTTGTTTGGTTGTTCCAGGTGTTCCCTTAATTCCATACACACCATAATATTTAAATAACTGGTTCAGTAGATATCCATATGGCATTCCATGCTTTCCTTTCTTTTCACACACCACTTTATGCATATGCTCTATCATTAGAGAAGGAAGACTTATCAATTCAAGCTTGCTCAAGATTTCAATCAAAAATAGGTCAACACCTAAGACAGTTATTCTTCCTTCATATCTTTGTAATAAAACCTTTTTAATGAAGTCAAATACCAACTAATATTCACTTATTAGGAATTTCTTTTTCATTGTAAATATGAAAGTCCCTCTTACCTTTGATGCATTAATCATAAACTCAGTTGAGGGTTGTTGATCCACAACTGTACTCACACCTATTATAGGTACATCCAAGATTTTTTCTAATAATTCTTCATCCATATTGATAATCTTGCATTGCACCTGGGCCTTCAATCTTAGCTCATCTTATCAGAATTTCATGGTATAATAAAATTCCCTTATCTCATTTTCAAAAACCATTGGTGTTGTTTCCTTAAATAGATGTAACCATCCTTGATGCCTTATGTATGCTATCAACTTTACCATCCCAGGTTTCTCATAAATTATAGGATCAAAAACTCTTCCTGATAAAACTTTCTGAGTTCTCAAGTTTCCAACCCTTTTTCTCTAGACATTTCCTTATTTTTCTCTTTCTTTTTCTTTCTTTTGTGGTCAGTACTTTGCTCTTCTTTCTCATGCACCTTTGTTTTTCTCTTCTTGGGACCAGCTCCCTCAGAAACCTTTTTTTTACAGCTATGTGATTCTTCCTGCCTATCGTAGGGCTGCTAGACCTTGACATGGAGGACCTGGTCCTCTCAGCTATAGGAACATCATTTCTTCCTTCTTTGATAGCAAAAATATCCCCAAATTTTAATTTCTCTCCTCTATCATCCTGCACAACTTTAGTATTTTCATTCTTTCTTTTTCTAATTCCCTTGAGTTTCTACATAGTCCATCTCAGAGGCACTTGCTCTGCATATTTCTTATTATCCTGAATTGGAGGTAACAATATATATTTTCCTCTTTTTACTTCCTCATTATCACATACTTTCCAATCTTCTTCACTGACTGAGGTATCATGTGCAAGCCGAAGTAAGTTCTCATCCACCCAGTTCTTATTGCAAAAAAGATCAACCTTTTTAACTGGTATTTATTTACCAAATAATTGAGCAAAATAGGGTTTAAATATAAGTAAGTAGTAGAATGTAACACCTTGTACTTTACCTAGTTCAATTCAGCATTGAGAATGTCAAGCATTGGCTTCAAGAGAGAATGACTTTTCATACATATAGATTTTTTCTAGATTTAGACCCTCCAATGTGTAGCAAATTGAATTATCTTTCCAATGATATAAGATTCACCTTAATCCGATAATCCAACGTGAAGTTATGGAAATTTTAAGTTCCAGTCATAAAACATAGTCATTTCGGTCACAGCATGTTGCAGAGACATCTTAAATTAAAATTGTCAATTTTTAGTAAGACTTCGTGATTGAACACATCACAGAGAGGTTCAAAATCCCAATTGTCAATTTCCAGTAAGATTTCGCAATTCCACCGCTTCGCGGTAATGTCCTATTTTACAATTATCACTTTTTAGTAAGCCTCCGCGATAATGGCATGTCACGGAGGTGGAAAAATGGCAATTCAAAAACATACCATGATATCTTCGCATCGCAGTGATTTTTTAGGTCCCAGTTAGCAGTTTCCTATAGGCCACCGCGACAACGTCGCATCGCTCCGTAGGTTAATTTTGGGAATTTTCCCAGTTTGAGTAAAATTTTAAAAGGGACTCTTTGGTCTTTTTCTATAGCCCCAAGTCGTAAATAACAGATCATTTAACCCATCCTAAGCATATTATACCCACTTTTCACCAAAATACTCTTAAACAAAACCCTAGATCATCAAAGCTTACTCCCCAAGAAATCCAATTCCTCCATTAATTCTCCAAGGAAATTCAAGATTAAGGATTCCCAACTCAAGAACTTCAAAAAATTAAACTTTAAAAGCATCAATAGGGATCCAACATTCAAGCCTTAACATCTAGTTCATCAATTGAGGTATGTGGGGTTATGAACAAGGACAATCCTTTCGTCCTTGTGCCTAAAACTTATTTTTATTCCAATTTTACTGAATTTGGTATGATTTCCCATGAAATTCAAGTTAGGTTTTATACCCATTATTGTTATTTACAAGCTTGTGAGATTTCCAGTGATTTAGAAGTTGAATTATATAATTATGTTCATATTTTCATGCATATTGCACAAATTTCCAGGCTTTGAATTAATTTATCAATGTTTACATTATCAAGCATGAACATTATGATATTTTAACATGATTTTGATGCATGGGTCACTAAGCCCTAATTAAAGATTGCTATTTCAAGATTTGATTATGCTATAAGCACCCTATGATTAGATTCCTTTGAGATTGTTGTTAAAGATTTGACTTTTTTTTTGGTCTTCGAATAGGTTTGGAATCCACTTGAAAGATTCAGACTAGATTTAGCTTTACAGATATACAGTGGGTTTTCATTGTAAACCACTATATCATTTTAAAAGTGGATTTCCATCAGAATGAGCATACAGATTTAATGGAAGTAGTATTTAGCATCGAGATGGGGTACGTTACTACGGTTTCATAGCTCAAAACTACGTGCCAACGTATGATTTAGATTTTTCCCACTTCTATGTGGGTGATAGATATGTGATCACTTAGATAGGTTATACTCCCTGGCAAGAGTATGACTCCTCTCCTCAATGTGAGGATTCCTCCTTAGGGGGAAAAGAACGTTGCACTCCATGAATACTCACATGGTTTATGTCGGTTAGAAAAATCTCCCATGCAGAATAAGTTTTTAGATTTTCTCAACCCCTAAGATAAAGTATTTTCTCTATAGCTTTAAAGTTCTTGAATTTAAAATATAGCTTTTAGAAAAGGACTGATTTTAGAAACTAATTGTAAAGGCTCACAGATTTACTCAGGTATTGCCTTACATAAGCCTTTAGATAAACTCAAGCTCGTAAGCTACCTTTCCGAAATGACCGAGGATTCAGAAGGGACCGACATATCGGGGACTGAGTTTCTCTTTCTTGCCGAATCTCCTCACTCCCTTCATGGGAGAGATTTTCAAGTACACAAAGTCACCGACCTCAAACTCAAGATCTTTTCTCCTACATCAGCATACGATTTCTATCGGCTCTGGGCTACCCTAAGTCTTTCTCTAATCAACTAAACTTTTTATAACACATCAAACACCAAGTTAGGCCCTACTAATGTAGCCTCACCTACTTCAAACCAACTAATTATAGATCTTCATCTGCTACCATAGAGAGCCTTAAATAAAGTCATACGAATACTAGAATGATAGTTGTTATTGCTTGAAAATTCAATCAAAGGTAAATGGTCATTCCAACTACCCTTTATATCAACAACGCATACTCGTAGCATACCCTCAAGAGTTTGAATGGTCCTTTCTGCTTGACCGTCTGTCTAAGGGAGGAAGGATGTACTTAGGTGGACTTGGGTACCAAGACCTTTTTGGAATACTTTCCAGAAGTAAGAGGTAAACTAGGTACCTCTATCAGAGATGATAGATAAAGAAACACCGTGTAACCTAACCAACTCCCTGAGATAGAGATTGGCATAGTCTTTGGCTGAATAAGAGGTATGGACTGGTAAGAAATGATTTGATTTGGTCATCTTGTCTATGATAGCCCAAATAGAGTCATGTTGATGATGGGTATGAGGCAAACCTGTCACAAAGTCCATGTTCACTTTCTCCCATTTCCATTGGAAATACTGAACTCCTGCATAAACTCACTAGGTTTTTGGTGTTCAACCTTAACTTGCTGACATATAGAGCACTTAGCTACAAACTCTGTAATATCTCTCTTCATCCCACTCCACCAATAGATTTCCCACAAATTACGGTACATCTTAGTAACCCATGGACGAATAGAGTTACGCACCCTATGTATTTCAGCAAGAATTTACAGCCTCAAATCATCTACACTAGGAACACACAATCTACCCTGACAACACAAAATACCATCTCCCCCTTGGGAGAAAACCTCCACTTTCTGATCTCTGACTCTTTCTTTCAACTTAACTAAACTGGGATCTTTATCCTGCTTTTCCTTTACCTCAGAAACTAGAGATGACTCTGAACTACTCTACACCCATACACTACCTTCTGCTAAATCGAGTAAATGAACACCTAGTCAGGCAAGCTGATGAAATTCCTACGCTAGATTTTTCTTACCATCCATAACATGACCTAAACTACCCATACACATTCTACTGAGAGCATCATCCAATACATTAGCTTTGCCCAGATGGTATAGAACACTCATGTTGTAATCCTTCAATAACTTTAACTATCTTCTCTGATGCAAAGTCAAATCTTTCTGAGAGAACACATATTGAAGGCTTTTGTGATTTGTGAACACATCTACATGCACCCCATTCAAGTAATGCCTCCAAATATTTTAGGCAAACACTACAGTTGTTAGATCAAGATCATGAGTCAGATAATTCTTCTCATAAGGCTTAAGCTGTCTGGAGCGCAGGCTATGACCTTACCTCTCTACATGAGGACACAATCCAAACCTACTCTGGATACGTCACAGTATACAACAAAACCATCTTGTAGGGTCAAGACTGGGGCTGAGGTGAGTCGAGTCTTCAACTCTTGAAAACTCTTCCCGCATGAATCTGACCACTGAAACTTAACTTTCTTCTGAGTCAATCTGGACATGGGGGATACAATAGAAGAAAACACTTTAACAAACCGATGGTAATAGCCATCTAAATCCAAGAAACTCCTAATATCTGATGAAGAGATGGGTTTAGGCTAGTTCCTTACCGCTTCAGTCTTTTGAGGATCAACTCTAATGCCATCATCAAAAATAATATGACCAAGGAATGCTACTGATCTTAGCCAGAATTCACACTTACTAAATTTAGTAAACAACTGATGGGCTCTAAGAGTCTGAATCACCATGCTGAAATGGTCTGCATGATCGCTTTCGCTATAAGAATAGAAAAGAATATCATCAATGAAGACTATGACGAACATGTCTAAGTACTTCTTGAACACTAGGTTCATCAAGTCCATGAAGGCTGCTGGGGCATTTGTAAGACCAAAAGAAATGACTAGAAATTCAAAGTGACCATACCAAGTTTGGAAACCTATCTTCAGAATAACATATTCTATGACTCTACGCTGATGATAGCCTAATTTGAGGTCTATCTTGGAAAAGTAACTGGCACCCTGAAGTTTGTCAAATAAGTCACTGATTCTAAGAAGTGGATATTTATTCTTGACTGTGACCTTGTTCAACTGAAGATAGTCTATATACATTCTGAGAGAACTGTCTTTCTTATGCATGAATAAAATAGGTGTGCCCCACGAGGAGACGTTGGATCTGATGAATGCCTTATCTAAGAGATCCATCAACTACTATTTTAGTTCTTTGAGTTTAGCTGGAGCCATCCTGTATGGTGGAATAGATATGGGCTAAGTATCTGGGAGAAGGTATGTTCCAATGTCAATTTCCCTTTCATGAGAAACTCTGAAAAGATCTTCAGAAAATACATCTGAGAATTCTTTTACTATTAGGAATGACTCAAGAGTAGGATTTTTTAAGTTAGAGTCCTTGACTCACGTGAGATGGTAAATACACCTCTTGGATATCATCTTTCTGGCTCTAAGGTAAGAAATTAACTAACCGCTAAGAGCAGTAGAACTACCCCTCCATTCATGGACTGGTTCATTTGGGAACTGAAAATGAGCTATTCTGTTTCTACAATCAACTGAGGTATAACATGAGTGGAGCCAACCATGCCAAGAATGATGTCAAAATCTGTTATCTCTAACTCCACGAGATTAACTGAAGTAACTTTTTGAGATATTGTGATCGGACAGTTCCTGTATACCTGTCTGGCTATAATGGAAACTCCCACTGGGGTAGATACTGAAAAGGGCTCTACTAGAGTTTTGGTACTGACTCCAAAATTGATGGATATATATTAATTTACAAAAAAAGAGAAGTTCCAGGGTCTTGTAAAGCATAAACGTGAAAGACCTGCAATGTACTAGTAACTACGTCAGGAGAATTTTCCTGATCTTAGCGAGACTGAAGAGCATATGATCTGTTCGAACGCTAGCCACTGGTAGAATTGAGAGTGGCACACTACTAATTCGGGCGACCGACTGGAACTGATGACTCGTGGGACTAGCCCTATTAGCGTGCATCCCCACCTTTCTGAGAAACTACCTGACACTCTCGAATCTAATGTCCTGGCTTGCCACACCCTAAGCATACATCAATACCCGCTCTACAGTCACCCTGATTATGTCTTCCATACTTCTGATATAAAGGATTAGCACGAGCACTACTAACACTAACCTGTGACTTAGATCCTGGTGCCTTATCTCTATTGTCGTTTCTTAATTTGGGTATTGGGGAACTGGCTAAAGAAGGTACTGGGGCTGAAGACCTCTGATGAGATTAAGGATGGTTACCACCTTCTGACTTTTACTAATTGAAATTAAAACTACTCGTCCTAGCTCTCTTGTTTCCTCTTTCCCTCTACTTAATATTTTGCTCATCAATCTATTTAGCATGGACCATCAACCTAAACAAATCCATCTCACTAATTAGCATTACGGTCCTACACTCCTTGACCATATAATCAGACACGCCAGACATAAACTTACTCATGTTGGACCTACTGTCAGCTACCACATGTGGAGCATATCTAGCTAACTGAGTGAACTTGAGAGAATACTCCCTCATACCCATGCTGCCTTATCTTAAATTAATAAATTCTAACACTTTGGCCTCCCTCAACTCTAAAGGAAAGAATCTGTCCAAGAAAGTTGTAGCAAACTCTTCCCATTCTATAGGCCCTACATCAACTTCTTTATTAACTTTCCACTTCTTAAACCAAGTATGGGCTATATCCTGCAATTGATATGCAGCCAACTGGCACTCTGACTAGACGTCACCCCCATAGCACCCATTACCTTTCGAACTATATCTAATAGTTCATATGGATCCTCTTCAGACTTGGACCCCGTGAAAGAAGAATGTTTCATCCGGGTGAAATCCTAAATTCTGGTTACAGCAGTATTGGCCACTAGGTTGGCCAGAACAGTAGCTAGCCATTTATTCTGTGCTGCTACGGAGTTTGCAAGAGTCGTGAATACAACCTTAAATTCTGTGTGAGAAAGATGCTCATCCAAAGGATCTGCCTGGATGGGCTATGGGGCTAGATGAGTTCTTAATCTTCTTCTGTTCTTCTTGGGAATGCTTGTTCTGTAAACCAAAGAAAGAAATGGATTAGACTGAGATTTTAACTTGATCTCATGCTTAATTGCCCAGCATGAATACTTGAAAGAAGGGAAACTTTTCATAAATGCCTTGTATTCTCTCGTCCATAAGTGTGGTGCGCTACACACCCATGCATAAGACTCTACTCGTCGTGGCTTTCAGACTTCCTAGGATAGTTTAAAACCTTATTATTTGATACCAAGTTTGTAATGATCTAAGACTACCCCTAAGTCACTACACGATGCTTACGATCATGAGAGACCACAAGCTAACCCATGAGTTGGTACCTACTATGAGTACTGAAAAATATGATCATAAATGCGGAAGAATAACTAAAGTATCATAAGGTTTTAAATACCTAAATTTAAATAGAAATAGAAATCTAGCAAAAGGACTATCTAAATCTGATAAAGTACTGATAAACTGAATAACTAACTGACTGTAATGTCTGAAAATCCTCTAAGACTGACTGATTAAGAGTTGATGGGACAAGCCCCTAACTAACTCTACTGACTACTGAAATAAAGACATAAAATAAGATAGTCTATCCTCAGGTGATGAGGACTCACCACTGCTATTGTACTACTAAGAATCTGAGGGACTAAGTGAGATTCAGGAACTGAGTGTTAGCACCTATAATATAAGACATCATAGCGCAAAAGAAAGGCATGCGATCAGTACTTTGAATGTACTGGTATGCTAAATGAAGTAGGTTAACATGCAAGGTTTCATGATTAGGAGTAATGATCTGTCTGAATATGCATGTAAAGAATAGAATACCAAATAGAGAAAATGAAATCTGTATATACTGAACATGCATGAAAGTTTGGAAAATATTAAAAATACATGAAAATTTATAGGCACTGAGGATGCATGAGCAAGCATATGACATGAACTGGATGAAATCTGCAACTAAAATATTGAAAATAACTAAAATTTATAGGCTTTGATCAAACACCACTAGGACTGAATAACTGAGCTAGGACTATAACTGAGACTAAATTTGAGACTGTGGGAGATATCATCTAACCGACATTCCCTAATTTTAGCTAATTAGGGTCCAACTTGTAACCCCAGCTGAAAGGGTATTAATATCGTGCAACGGTTACTAACAATGGCTATGTGGATACACTAAACTGATATAATGTCCAAAGGATTAAGGGTGTCAAGCCTGAATTAACGGGTTACCCCTGCGAGATAGTCAAGCCTAATCTGATGGATGACTATTCATATTCTACACTGGCTACATAGTTCTGGAGTATAGGAACTGCTACTAACGACTCTGCCTATCTGACGGGGAAGCCCTCATCCTTACACTCGCTTGGTGCTAAATCCTACTCCCATCTGAATGACACTGAAATGCTAGACTATTCTGTGTTTAACTGATTGGTATTTGACTATTCTAAAGTGCTCATAGTATATTCTAAAGACTGTTCTGTAATGTACTGAGACTAGACTAAATAAACATCTATGGATTTCAGGTATTTAATACCCCCAGAACTCAAAACAATTATAGTAAAATGACACTAACACTTGGAGATCAAAACATGAAGGCTCTTATTAAACAAATCACTCTTGTAGGCATTTTATCAAACACTTACAGTTCATGGTTTAAAATAATCATAGAATTATTAAAGGACTGGCTTAATTGACATGAGATTATCATGGAAAACATTAAGTCCTAATTTAATTCAATAAAAGATAACACTAAACATAAGGATTTGAATAACAATAATAATTTCATTAAAACATAGTATTAAATCACAGTTCATGGAGATTAATGGATAAAATCATGATTCAAAATTAATAACTTGAAAGATCATAGCTTTATAATTAAAAAGGTTGCGTGAGCTCCATGGATGAAATGAATCCATGGATAAACATCTAACATACCTTAATTGATAAATATCTTGAGGTCCTTGATGGGTTCTTGAGGATTTGACTTGAAATTGGAGAAGTAGGGTTCTTGATTGGGAGAGAAAGCTTCTTGATTAGGGGAAGAATAACCAGATAATGAATTTAAAAGAATTTTTAGGGCTTAAAAGAACACCTGGGTGGATTGAAATAATAGGAAATAACTATTTTAACCTTGGATAAAATATTAAATTTTTGTGAAAATTTTCCAATTTGGGCCTTTGGCGTGCCACGACACTATCGCGCTGTGTCATTGGAAACTGATAACAGGGAAACTGGTTTATGGCGCGACATGGGGAAATCATTGTCCTTCACTGATTTGGACCTGGAAGTTCTCCGCGATGCGGTGGCATCGCGCTGCAACACTAGAAAATGGAAAATAGGAAATTGTCCTACTCCGCGATGCACCATGATCGCAGAGTAACACTAGAAATTGAAAATTATCATTTGGGATGTCTACGCGACACGCTGAGAGTAAAGATAATGAGGTTTTGCGACTGAAGCTTAAAATTGCCATAACTTCTTACCCGGTCATCGAATTTAGGTAAATTTTATATTGTTGGAAAGCTAATTGAATTTCCTAAACAATGTCAGTCTCTAACCTGAAAAATAATTAGTGTTTTAGAAATTTTATATTCCAATACTCATGCACTGAGACTTAGATTATGCTAGGGAAATACAGGTTGTTACACTTACCTAATGAGGTCCTTAAGTCAACTGCAATGATAAGGAATCTTAATAACAACCTAACCCTACTCTTTCAATCTCTTCTTCCTAGTCCTTCACTTGTAAATCATTCTTAATTCCTGTGGCTTTTTTCCTAAGAATATTTAATTTATGCATTGATATGATACTTATCCTACTTGTGACTGAATCTTTGCTTTGTGTATTACATCTGTTCTCTTTAAATTGCAAAGTTATTCTTTATGTTAGTGTTTTCCCAGTGGCCATGAGTAAACTAATTTGTGCTTAATTTACTCTCGGTTTACTTTCACTTCTTTTTAATGATGCCAAAATAGGGAATACTGACTTCATAGGACTTGGTGTGACAGGTGTGATGAGTATAATGTACAAGGACCAGGTATCATAAAATAATCTAAGAATTATGCATGCTAATGTGGTGTATATTGATCGGGGGAAATATGTGATATGCCAATAGATGAATGAATGGAGTCATGATGACAGGGGGAAAACCGACAAATGCACTAACTAAAGGTCCACACTAACAGGGGGACGTTTTAGCTATAAATGACAGCAAGGGACCAGGTCCCTATGTTACTTGATGAAAGAAGAAGCATGATAATAGGGGGAACATTCATCTTCAGATAGTAATCACTCTAATTAAATGTGATGAATGTGCACTGATGCCTAAATTATATGGTTTAGTTCATCAACATCAAAAATGGAGAAAAATGTGATATGTTGTTTTGATGATGAGTAGCTAAACTGCAACGGACCAAGTTTCTGGACATGCAATGTATAGTACAACTAGCACACTGTATCTGTATAGCTTTGTCTTCTTGTGTAACAAACTTGTAGGTGCTGATTTGTACTAACTTGGACAGCTGGTCCAATGATATTTTAGGCCTAATTATCACCTATCTATAAAAAGAATGATATGCCTCTTCTACAAATCATTTCTTGTGATTCTAAAGAGTGAAGAGAGGCAACAAAAACCCTATTTCAACACTACTCAAGTTCTTAACTATTTATGTGAGCTTAAATAGAAATTATTCTTGAGTGATCTTTAATTTGTAACTAAACTACTCATCTTATAAGAGTAGTTCTTTCATTTGTTGAGATAAGAGATTAGGTAGAATTGCCTAAGCTTAACACTGATTAGAGTTAATTAGTGTAGAGAGTCCTGTGTAGAGTTACCAAGATGAGCTTGTAGTAGAGCTGCTACTAGCGCAAGGAGCCTAGAGTTAGGCTAAAATCTAGACTATAATCAGGAGGATGGTTATAGTGGATTTATTTGGTTCTTATGAGGGAAAGTCATGTTTTTCCCATACTGGGTTTCCATGCAAAAATCCTTGTGTTTTTTACTCTTTCAGCACTATCTTTAGTTTTCTTGCACTCTGTTGTTTGATTGTCTATGATTGATTCTGAGAGACCTGGTCCCTTACTGTGTGAAGCAACCCCAAGGGTTACAACAATCTTTGTAGATAAAGTTTTCTTCTACGATAGAGATCAACCAGGTTCCTTAGCATCTGACATATACGTTATCAGTGTCACTTTTCCTCTACTCCGATAACATTTATTTTTTATATTTTATTTTATATCACTTTAGGATATTCACCCTTATTCTTACACTATTGGTGAAAAAGGTTATTATTTAGCGCAAGACAATCACCATGATTAAGATTTCTTCCTCGACTATAGTCATGACTACTATGGGGGTCTAGACCTCTTTCACATCTAGATTGGTGACGTACTAGATTCTTTGAGGGACTATATGATTTGAGGGTCAAGACCTCTTTCACATCTTGTCACTTTGAGGTACTAGATTCTTTTTGATGATGACAAACCAACCATACAACTTTGATAACATCCATCATATTTAATCAGTGTGATTATCACTCTGAAGATGAATGCTCCCCCTATAATCATACTTCCACCATGATGCAACAAAGGGACCTAGTCTGTTGTTGTCATTTGTAGGCAAAAATTTGAGAACATTTGCTTCCCCCTGTCACTTTACCTTACCATACTTTCCCCTGTCAGCATGCACACATGAACACACACACATAGGGGAAATATTAACAAGAAGAATAGCTTTAAAATAATGGAGACAAATGAAGTACACAGGCAGAATTCATGCATTCATAAAGCAGAAGTCAATACCAGTACAATCATACCAAAATAAATACATAAAATAAATGCCTTCAAAAGCCAATACAAGAGGCAACATGTGAGACTGACACAGGATTGATTAGAGGATGGGGATAACAGGGCTTAGGTAGAGGGAGGTTTGGGGGAAAGGGACTTAATCTGCATCTCTATTCTTACATTTTCAGCATTGTAGGTATCCAATAACTGTTTGGTGAGAACCTTTACTTTAGCATTCAGTTCTTGAACTTCACCAGTTAGTGTTGCTGCTTTTGCTTGGAGTTTTGTATTTTCAGCTGCAAGTTCATAAGTGACACCTGTTCCCTTAGAGGACAACTTCTGATTCTTCAACTTCAAGTTTACTATTGCAGCATCTTTTCTAGCCAACTTAATCCTTAATACCTTTATTTCCTTTTCCAACTTAGTTTGAATAGCTAGCAACTCTGACACTTGAGACACAGATCCATCTTGGCCCTCTATGCATTTATTCTCCATAAGATTTGCCAGGCTGATAATCTGCTTGGCTGTTCTAAGTGTTCCCTTAGTTCCACATATATAATAATGTTCAAACACCTTGTTCAAGATATATCCATATGGCATTCCATGTTTGCCTACCTTTTTGTGAATCACTTTATGCATATACTTTGTCATTAGAGCAAGAAGATTTATCAATTCAAACTTTCTCAAGGATTCAATCAAAAACAAGTCAACCTTGGAGGTAATTTTTCTTTTTTTAGACCTTGGCAATAGGACCTTGTTGATGAACTCAAATACCAGTTGATAATCATTTTTTAGAAACTTATTTTTCACTGCAGTTGTTGAGGTCCCGCCTACCTTTGATGCCTCAATCATGAATTCAGTGGTAGGTTGTTGATTTACTACAGTTCTTATCTCTATAATAGGTACATCTAGGATTGTAATACCCCATACTTTTCTTAGTTCATTTCATCCTATAGTATATGTATAAGAGGCTTAAAACCTGGAAACTTAACTAAGTATTGGGGACTTAGCCTTATTTTTGGCCTCTTAACTTCAAGGATTTTTAAAGTGACCTTCCTAACCCGGAGACGTAGGTTTTTGAAATAATTCATGTTCAGGGGTGTAAGAGGTATGTCTCGAGGAAGTTTTGAATTTTTTGAATGAGGATTGCGTCATGTTTGGATTTTGATTCCAGCAGCTCAACGCGATTTCATCATTTCACGCTAGATATGGCCATGAGGCACCCATCGTGTTGTGGTCTTTCTTAAATCCGCATTTCAGTTATGAATTTAAATCCCTAAGGGGTAGTTAGTCTTTTCCCTTCAACCCATCTTGGAAAAACACGACTTTAATCATCATTTAGGGCATTATATTCCCAATTTCCCCAATTCCTCTCTCAAATAAACCCTAACCATCTCCTAAGAACATCAAATTCAATCATCTTCCCTTTAACTTGCATTTTGAACAATGATCCTTTGTTATGGTTTTAAAGCTTCATATGTCCTTATTGATAATTCCATTCAGTGTTGGGGATTATGAATACCCAAAACTTAGCTGTTTACATATTTTCAGTAATTGAAAAATAGTTTCAGATAAACCATATGCATTATTATTCAGTCAGTTATTAAGATCAGTTGTTTGTTCAGTTAAACTTAGTTTCTTGTAATTAGTATCATTCAGTTAGGATTAGGATTTAGCACCGAGCGAATGCAGGAGAGCAGCTTCTCCATTATTTAGGTGGAGTCGTTAGTAGTAATCCCTGTATTCCAGAACTACATAGCCAGTATGGGAATGAGAAGTCATCCATCAGTTTAGGCTTAACTTACTCTGAGGAGTCACCCATCAGTTTAGACTTGACTTCCTCCCAGGGGTCACCTGTTAGTTTAGGCTTGACTCTGCCCAGGGGTCACCCATCAGTTTAAGATTGACACATTAGTTCTTCAGAGCACCAGTTTAGTAGATCCACACAGCCATTATTAGTACTCGTGGCACCGTACTAACACTCTACCAACTAAGGTCACAGGTTGGACCCCAATTAGCTCAAATTGGGGCATGTTAGTTAGATGATACCTCCCACAGTCTTAGTTCAGTATTCAGTATAGATTTTTAGTTTAGTTTTGATTGACCAAGACATACAGATTATCAGTTATTCAGTTATCAAGTATTTTAGTTTTACAGATTATTTTAAAAATTTTATATTCTTGGTCTTGAACTCTCGATATTTTAGTTTTCAGGCATGCTTACTCAGTTATCTCATACTATTCAATCAGTCATCACTTTATGCATAGTTAACTTGTGTATTTCAGCCTAACCTCATCTCATATACCAGTATATTCAAAGTACTGACTGTATACTTTCTTTGTGCTATAATGTCTTATATCATAGGTTCGGACGCTTAGTTTCCTGACCGCGCTTAGACAGTTCAGCTCATCAACAGTAGCAGTTATGGTAAGTCCTCATATGTCGAGGACCTATTATGTTATTTCAATCTTTTTGTATTTCATTTTATTTAGATAGTTTGGAGTTTGTTGGGAACTGTCCTATCAACTCTTTCAAGTTACTTTAGAGGCTTTCAGACATGTAGTCGGTCAGTTAGACATTCAGTTGGTTTTTATCAGATGTTTCAGACATATTTTGATACGTATTTCAGTATCCAGTTAAATATTATCTTGTTAGTATTTAAAACCTTATGGCTTTTATTAGTTACTTTTGCATATGTCTTTTATTATCAATATATTATTTAGTGCTCATAGTAGGTACCAACTCATGGGTTAGCTTGTGGTCACTTGTGACCGTCAGAACTGTTGTTGCGTCTAGGGGCTAGCCTTGGGTCATGACAAGGATTTTTCCTCGTGTTTCTTCATCTATATTAAGAACCTTTCCCTACACTTTTGCAGTCAAACTCAAACCATCATCTGACAATTCCATGGAGTAGTAGAATTCTCTCACCTCACCTTCAAAGACAATAATAGTTGGTTCTTTTAGCAGGTGAAACCAACCCTGATACTTTACATACTCTACCAGTTCTACCATCCCTAATTTTTCATAAATTTTTGGATCAAACACTCTCCAAGACAGAACCTTTTGTTTTCTCAGGTTCCCAATCCTCCTTTTTCTGGAGATATGTTTTTTTTCTTATTTTTTACTTTCTTTTGGGCTCACTACTTGTCTCTCCTTATTCATCAGGTTTTCTCTTCTTAGGACCAGGTCCTTCATAGTCTTTTCTATTCTTAATATTTATATGTTTTTGCCTTATTCCAGTAAAGCTACCAGTCTTTGACTTAGAGGTCCTGGTCCTCTCATCATCCTCAACTTCCATTCTTCTTTCTTTAATAGCAGTAGTAACTACTGAATCAATTTCTTTCCCTTTTTCAACCTCCACAACTTCTACATTATATTCCTCCTTTATTGCAATACATTTCTTCAGCCTTTTTCTTTTCATGGTTGAATCTTTGTTGGCCTTCATGGTATCTTCCATCATTTTTTTTTCAAAACCTCCTATAGAATAGGTTTTAGTCACTTTCACCTCAGAGTTCATTATTTTCTCCTTTTCTCTACTTCCCCTTAGTTTCTTCACAGTCCATCTCAGAGGCACTTCATTCTCATCCTCCTCATTCTCCTCAATTGGAGGTAGCAATATATCCTTCCCTCATTTTCTTTATCATTAACGCCTACTTCATGTTACACTTCATCAATTGAGATTTCCTTGGTGCCATATGCAAGCAGGAGTAAGTTTTCAGCTTCTCAGTTCTTATTTGAAGAAAGATCAACCCTTTTTATCGAAATTTCTTCACCAAATAACTGAGAAAAAATAGGGTTTGAATTTGAGGGTGTAGAAGAATCAGGTGTTTGTAGTGTTTCAAGGGATTCAGCATTTTCAAATTTTTTAGAGGGCTTGGGAAATTGGAAGTTTTCAAGTAGTTTTGAATTCCCTAAAGAAAAGGGAGTTTTAGGTTGAGAAATTTCTTGGTCTATTGGTGACCCAAACCTTTGGTTTGGGTTATCTATCATGATTGGTTGGTCATAAAATTCGAAGGCTAAGGAGGGTTTAATGGAGGTTGACTCGATTATAGGTTCTGGACATTCTAAGGAAGATTCAGTTAGAAGAATTGACTCAAATTAT
This sequence comes from Capsicum annuum, assembly GCF_002878395.1. Lineage (NCBI taxonomy): Eukaryota > Viridiplantae > Streptophyta > Magnoliopsida > Solanales > Solanaceae > Capsicum > Capsicum annuum. The sequence goes on along the minus strand of NC_061116.1, from coordinate 82,209,304 downwards.
TGTTGGGGACTAGAGGTAATGTTTTCCATGGTTTCAATATTAGAAGAATAAAGATGTTCAACTTGCGGATATCCAATTTGAATCTCTTGAGTTTTATCTACTTCATAGTCTTTTGTTGGATTTGAGAAAGTAGTAATGTCGTCCATTTGATTTTGAGAGATAGAGATGAGTTAGGACTAGTTTGTCTTAGAGAAGACTTGTAGATTTGGGAAGATGATTTGGACAAGTTAAAGAATAATGACAAGAAGGTCTAATTTAGGAATTTTAAGAAGTGACCAATGTCATTAAAGATGTTCCTTTCGAACTAACATAACTATACCTAACAAGTGCAACTCTTTATTTTGCAAAAGACTTGACGGATTAGAGAAAAAAATACATGGCTTTTCTGACAACATTTTGTGATTACTTAAGCATCATGTAGGTACTAACCTGACAGACGGACCAGGTCCCTCTTTTTTTGACTGAATTCTGTACTTGTATTTGCTTCAATTGTTCTCCTCCTAAGCTGTTCCTATGAATGTATACATGCAACGGTATAGATCTGAGTTAGATTAACATGCACCTATATTATCATGGATACCAGTCTCCTGAGTTGTTTCCTCTTCACCTTTTTCAGGGACTTGAAGCCCTTATGATGTGCATTCTCCTTCTGAATGTATTCATTATTCCTTAATTTAGTCTTAAGCAAAAGTTGACATCTTCCTTTCAAATGTCCATCTCTTTCACAGTAATTGCATAGGAGTTTGTGCCCTTTGCCTCTATTTTCAAAATTAGCCTTTTCTTTAGACTCAACAGATTGGAACTCCGCTTAATAGCCCATACTTCTACCATCATTACCACCTTAATTAGTTAAGTTAGAAAGTATCAATGGGGAAGAAGTCCATTTAAGAGACTTTTTCAACTCCTTTTTAAAGTGGACCAGGTCCCTCTCTAACTCTTTATTCCTATGAACTGCAAACATAAGGTGTTTTTGAGAATCCGTCATCCTTTCTTCTAGATCAATTTGAAGTCTTGGAGCTTCTTTCTTCCTTTTTCGTCTATCTCATTTACCTTCTTCAGATTACTCATCAAACTCAGATTTTTAGATTTTATTTTTGTGAACAAATCTCCAGTTTCAGAATTTTGTAAGGCTAAAGCAATCAACTCATGTTCTTGATTCTCTAATTTTTCTTCTTAGGCATTCTTCTCAACAGTTAGTTCACATGTAGAGTTTATCAACACACATGCAAGCCTTTTTATCTTCCAGGCAGTGTAATTATCTAGATTCTCCTTAATATCAGAAAGAGTTACCTCCTTTTCTTTTTCATCTTCTGTGTTTTTTCCATGAACGCAAACAAGGAATCATAGATAATTGGAATGTTTTCCACTACTAGCATAGAAACATCTCAGGTCTTCTCATCTTCACCCGAATCACTGGAAAAGTCTCCCCATGTTGCCAAGGCTTGCTTTACAACATACTTAGCTGCTGTTTTCCTTCTTGAATTTTTAGTGACTTGGTCCCTGCTTTTTTCTTTGTCATCTCCAGTCTTGAGATACCCCTGGAAATCCAATTTGTGCCATGGATAGTCCTTAATAAAATGCTCAGGACTTCCAAATGACATACTTTAACATTGTTTCCTCCTTTTTTGCTGCTTTCTCTTCTTTGAAATTGATCACTCTTCCTTATTTTTTGACAATTCTCTTTGCCAAATAGGCAACATCAGTGTCTTCTTCTGTTGAATAAAGTTTAGAAGTTTTTAATGCCAGGGATTTTTCCCTTTTTGCATCATTCCTCTACATCTCTTACTGCTTTTTGAGCTCATACCTTTTTAGAATTCCAATCAGTTCATCCATGTGAGGGTCTTCAGATTCTTTACTTCAGTTATGGCATCTGTATTGTTTTCCTAGGACTTTGGAAGAACCCTAAGAATCTTCCTCACTTGCTTGTATACAGGAATTACTTCTCCCAAGCAATGAAGCTTTGTTGTGATAGAAGTGAATCTTGTGTGCATTTCTTGGATGGTTTCTCCTTCTTTCATGGTAAAGGTTTAGTACAGAGTAGTCAGCATGCCTACCTTAGAATCCTTCACATCAATAGTGCCTTCATTAGCAGTCCTCAGTCAATCCCAGATTTTTTTGGCATTTTCACAAGTTGAGATCTGATTATATTCATCAGGACCTATGCCACAGACTAATAATTTCTTGGCCTTGTATTTATTCTCGATCTTCTTTTTATCTTCGTCATTATATTCTCTCCTGTATTTTACTACCATTCTTGTTATTTCTTCTTCTTTGACTTCTTTAACTAGAACATGACGAACATCAAGAAATATATCCATAAGTTCACTATCCTTAGCCATAATGAAATCAAACATCCTGGTTTTCCTTCACCCATAATACTATCCATTAAATTTTGGTGGTCTAGTGGTAGATTGCTCTTCTTCTAGATTAGGTGGAGTAGCCATGCTAGTCAAGACACTCTAGGTGTTAACCTTTAGAGTGACCTCACTCTGAGACCAACTGTTGAAACCCTAAGGGTTGCACCACATAGTGAGGGACTAGGTTCCTCAAAATCAATCACAGTCCAAATATAGTAAAGTAACTAGGAATCAAAAAACAGTGCAGGAATAGTAAAAACACAAGATATTAACATGGAAACCCCCCTTGATCAAGGAAAGGAAAAACCACGGCTTTCCCTCACAAACTCCCCAAAATTCACTATAACCAAACTCTTGATTACATTCTTCAATGAACCTAACTCTAGGTTCCTTTCACTTGTAATAACTCTACTATAATCTCATCTTGACAACTCTGCCAAGGACCCTCTACACTGATTAACTCTAATCAGTATCAAAACTTAAGAAACTCTACCAAATTACTCTCTACTCAAAGAGAAAAGTTCATTGCTCTTATGACACGTGTAATTCATTTACAAATCAGAACTCACTCAAGAACAATTTTTATTTAAGCACATTTAAACAACTAAAAACTTGAGTAGTGTTGAAATGGGGTACTTGTTGCCTCTCTTCACTCTTTGTATTTTCGAAAAACCAGTTGATGAAGAAGCATCTTTTTTATTTAATAGATGAGTGATGATTAGGGTTGAAATAACATTGGACAAGATGTCCTATTCGGTACAAGAAACACCTGCAAGTTTGTTACACAAGAGGAAAAAATTGTGCAAATATGCATGCCAGCTATACTATACCATGAACATCCAGGGACCTGGTCCATTACAGTTAGTTGCTCATTATGAAAACTACATATAGCAGTAACCAGGTTCACCAGTTTCATATGTGTTAGAGAAAAATGTCAAGTAGAGTCTCATGGACTGATACATAGATGTTTGTATCTATTTTTGAGAGGCTATAAGATGTCTTTAGGAGAAACTTCTCTATTTTGATTCCTAGTTATACAGGTTGTTCTTAACCAATGTTCTTACAAGGGCAATTTTGAGTACATAAAAAAAAATTAAAGTCGAAGAGTATATAACAAGCAATCCTCCCCTTGAATTTTATTTTTGATTCTATTAAATAAAAGGTATAAGAAAATTTGAGCTCATTACTAAAAATACTCATATACAATGCTCAAGCTAAAAACCCAAGAAAAGTAAAGCAAGTACTCCATAGTATATTATTTCTCCTCCCTTATAAATAAAAGGAAAAGTAACTAATCAAAATTGTGTCAAAGCAGGCAGCAGTTCAACATGTCTGCTTTGGCAAAATATGATTGGTTACTCCTTGACTCTTTATGTTAAAAGAATTGATTCAAAGATTGATAAATAAGTGTAAGCTTCACTTCATGAATTAAGCTTCACTTCATGAATTATTAATTATCGGTCTATGAATGCAATTTCTCAACTATAAAAGGATATGACAACTTGACTCTAACACATTAGCTGATTGATCAAAGAAAAACATTAGCCCACTCAAGTCACCCAAGTACTCATGAATGTCATATATGTTAGCCCTTTTTTTAGCGAATTCAAACTCTCATGAACCCATATTTGATCTGTTTCGTGTAGCACCTCATGATAATTTTGAGATTATTTCAAAAGAAGATAGTTGAACTCTTGAAGAGAAAAATTAGTTTGAACGAAATGAAGCTTGTTTCAATTAATGCTAAAATAATCGAATTCAAAGATTGATAAATGAGTGTAATTCTTCTCTTGATGGAACATTAAATGTTATTTTTTGAACTAAATTTCAACTATAAAATGACACAAAAAATTGATTCTAATAAATCAGTTGAGTGACTAAAGAAAAATATTACTCCTCTCTAAGTCACCAAGTACTCACGAGTACCATATATGTTAGCCCTTTTCTTCTTTTCTCAGTAAAGTGGTCTGAATTTTTGAAAAGTTCAAACTCTTAAAAATTTATATTTGATTTGTTGTTGATGATGATGACGGTCATGATTTTGAGGAGTTCTTGTCTTCGACATGGAAGACCATTTATTTTACTACAGACAACACACCATTGATAGTGACTCCTTATCTGATGAGTTATCTTCTTGTGACACTTGGTTATGTTGATGATGATAGGTCACTATCATCAGCATCACCAAGTTTCACAGGAAGACAACTCATCAGACAAGGAGTTCACTCAATGGTGTGTCATTTCTAGTAAAAAAATTGTCATCCACATCACCGACAGGAATTCCTTGGACTGAAAATAAGACCACTAATTGAATTTTGTTTCTTTTTTTCATTTTTGAGTGGATTATCACAAACACATCTAAACTATTTCTTTTTAAAGTTTAACGCCTAAAATAGTACTTTATATAAAAGCCAATACACAATAATACACAAATGATATCAGAATGTCAATGTAATTTTATCTCACAAACACAAAGCAGAAAGTCTGTTATATAATACATTATATTGTCTCGTCCATTTTGGCCACTTAGGCAATTAGCTAGGGCTTCATAATTATGAGGCCCCCAAATTTTAATATATAACTAGTTATGTATACTAAAAAAAATTACTGTAATTGTTTGTTAGCATAAAAAATAAAACAATCCATATTTTTTACAATAAAAAAGAAAAACTAAGTAGAGTTTTACCTGAAATCTTCCTTCGTATTAAAAGGAGAACACCTCATTAATTCTATGCCCTAAAAAGTTAGACTAATAATTTTGTGAACTTTTAGAGTGTTTGGGTAAAATAAAAAAATTATTTATAAGCACCTGATTTTAAGTCAAACTGACAAAATAAGTCAAAAGTTAAAAGCCAATTCTAATAAGTCAAAAGCCAAAATCCATTCCATAAGCACTTGATAAAATATAATAAATAAATGAATCAATCCATGTACTCTACTAATCAATATATATATATATATATATATATATAAGAGTTTTAGCCAATTCAATGTGGCATGTCTTAAAGGCCTCCAAACCTATTTATCTTTTTTTATGGTTTTTTTGATCATTTTTTATTTTAAAAGATTAAAAATTTACATTAACATTTATACACAATATTAAAGATAGTCATATTAAATAAACTTCATCATCAATGCTATTAAACTTTTCTTATTTAAATGTTATGTAAAAAAAGAAAATGTTATTTATTTTTTTGGACATTAATTGAATTTTCTCCTCATTTTAAATATTTATGTATTTAAAAAAACACAAAATTCAATATATATATATATATATATATATATA